>NW_017671123.1:345438-347189 GCF_001879085.1 Nicotiana attenuata
TTTGACAAATATTCCTTGATTTTATCGAAGGCCTCTTGACATTCGGACGTCCACTTGATAGCCGCATCTTTCTTCAATAACTTGAATATAGGCTCACAGGTGGTAGTCAATTGAGCGATGAACCGACTGATATAGTTTAACCTGCCCAATAAACTCATCACCTCCTTCTTAGTTCTTGGAGGAGGTAAATCTCGAATGGCCTTTATCTTTGTTGGATCCAACTCAATACCTCTCCTGCTGACTATGAAACCCAAGAGCTTGCCCGATGGGACTCCGAAAGCACATTTAGCTGGATTCAACTTCAGATCATACTTGCGCAACCGTTCAAAGAACTTTCTCAAATCTCGAACGTGATCGTTCTGAGTTCGTGACTTAACGATTACATCATCCACATACACCTCTATTTCTTGATGCATCATATCGTGGAAGATGGTGGTCATGGCCCTCATATAAGTTGCCCCAGCATTCTTCAGCCCAAACGGCATGACCCGATAACAGTAGGTTCCCCATGGTGTAGTGAAAGCTGTCTTTTCGGCATCCTCTTCATCCATCAACACTTGGTGATATCCTGCGTAACAGTCTACGAAAGACTGTATTTCATGTTTGGCGCAGTTATCAACAAGGATGTGAATGTTAGGTAACGGGAAATTATCTTTGGGACTTGCCCTGTTCAAATCTCGGTAATCCACACACACCCGGGTTTTCCCATCTTTCTTTGGTACTGGGACCACATTAGCCAACCACGTGGTATATTGGACCACTCGGATTACCCCCGCCTTCAACTGTTTTGTGACTTCCTCTTTGATCTTGTCACTGATATCAGTCTTGAACTTCCTTTGCTTTTGCTGTACTGGAGGACAATCGGTTCAGTGTTATTCAGGTTTGGCTTAGGTTTGTTCTCGAATTGTTCCAATTCTCGGTTTATCTCCCTAAAAGCCTCTTCTTCATCATATTCCGGTTCTTGGTTCATTATTTCACAATTAAACAGCGTGTTTGAGTCCGGGCATGGAGTCCGCAAGCATGTCATGTTATTTAAAGCTGCATTATTATAACTGAAAAGAAAAGATGAAAAAGGGAAAACAATCCAAAATTAGAAAGAAAAGAAAGATGGAAGATGAAATATTGATTTCGTTTCTTGGAATTGGAAAGATAACAGGGTTTACATTCAGGAATTTAAAAGACATGAAACTAAAAAGACACCCGAGCGACACCCTGAAATAACTCGAGACGTAGAAAAGGTGGCAGGGCTAGTCTACCGGGACTCTCGCCTAATCGGGAATGGCGTAGCCTTCCAGTTTTTGAGTTTAGCATCTGGCCCCACATAGAGCATTTCAGCGGTGCTAGTCCCTTCTCCTGGCTGAACCATGTTGGTTTCATAAAGCATTTCTCTCATAGCTCCACTATGTCTTTGATTTCCTCAACTGTGAACAACTCGTCATCCTTTTCTTTGCCATACTTGGTCTTGACAAAAGTATCGTAGAGATATGGCAATGGCTGTGGCAGAACCCATCCTTCTTTCTTTCTTTCTTCAGCCCATTTCTCATCATCTGGGGTAGGTGGAAGCCTACTCCGAAGAACTTTTCTGTTGCGGGTAGAGTTACTGGCTCAGATATTCCTTGTAAGGCTTTTCCCAACCCCTTCCCTGGCCTGAAACCATGTCTAATCATTTCTCTGGCCACCATGATTGAAGCGTTAGACAGGAAAGGCTGAGGACAAGGATTTCCTTCCTCGTGCTGATCTGCTACCACAAT
>NW_017671123.1:347652-352573 GCF_001879085.1 Nicotiana attenuata
GCAAGGCTTTGTTGTGGGCTGCGCCTTCAGGAGGCAAGTCATTCTTACTAAAAGAGAGTTGATTGATGGCAAAAAACCTTTCCGTCATCCTTTCGAGCTGCTCGACTGAAGTTTCGTTTGGCACGTATGCTTCATTCAAAGTTTTCATCAAGATCTTCTGATGTTCGGCGGATTTTGTCACTAATGAGAGCAGGGACACCTGTTCAGGGTACTTTCTTAATTGATCCACTGTCTCATAATCAGGCATCTTCATTTTCTGGAAGAAGGCTTCTGCTTCTTTAGCACTCACTGGCCTCTTGGACGGAAAACGCTTTCGAGCGGCATTGTTCACTTCCTGCACATTCGAGTATTTCTCAACAGAGTTCTTCCCTGGGAGTTCCCCCGAAATTTCTTTGCCCTTGTATGTGACCACTGTTTGCTGATAGTTCCATGGTACTGCAGAGGGGTCTGTCATTGGCTTCTGTGGTACGCGTCCAATGACCACTGGCTCACTCAGCCGAGGCGGTTTAATTGTCCCCCGTACCACATAGGCTCCTTTTGGTACATATATTGGTGTTTCCCCTTTTATCTCGGCTCTCCTCGGAACAGTGACAACCAACGGTATTTCTTGGCGTCCCCGCGGAACATAGAGAATTCCATTCTTAAGAGAGTCCATTTCTACTTTTGTCTCAGGTTTCTTTTCAAGTTCAGTTTTGACAGTTTTATTCTCCTTCTCTCCTTTTCCTTGCTTCGGGAGTAACTTGGGCTTCCTTTCTGCATCGGCAATAGCAACTATGGCTTTCAAAGCCGGATCAAATTCCCTGTCTTCACAAATCATACCGATTATCGGCCCATTGTTGTGAGCGGGCAACGGGTTATTGGTCACATTCGGGGCTTCTTCATCCCTCAACACTATTTTCCCTTGTTCAATCAAATCTTCCACAGCCTTCTTCAATGTCCAGCAATTATCAGTACTATGCCCTTCGGCTCCGGAATGGTAAGCGCAATGGACTCCTCGTTGATAAGATGAAGATTCTGGATTTTGCCTGTTTTGGGGAATAGGCTGCAGCAAATTCATCTGAACGAGTTTCGGGAACAAACTGGAATAAGGTTCACCGATCGGTGTAAAATTTGGTCTCCTGGGCGGTTCTCGGGGGCGAAAGTTATTCTGCGTTGGTCGGGGATTATATTGGTTCTGGTAAGGAGGTTGATTTCTTTGGAATGGAGGTGGATTTCGGTTAGCTTGTGGTTGCGGTCGGCCGAAAGGTTGTGCATTCATGACCGCATAGGGTGCAGGAGCATAGGCCATACCAGTATGGGGGTAACAGTGTTGAGGGGTTCTTTCAGAGAATACCGGTCTAGGAGCCCGATACCTTCTTTCTCCCGATGCCACCATCATTGTATCTTCTTTCTTTTTGCCTTTGGCCATTCCTCCAGACCCACCTTGGATGGCTTGGGAGGTGGCTTTTATGGCTGCCTGGCTCAAGATTCTACCTGTTTTCAACCCGTTCTCTACCATCTCTCCGATTTTTATTGCCTCAGCGAAAGGTTTACCCATGGCAGACATCATATTCTGAAAATAGTCTGCTTCCTGGGCTTGGAGGAAAACAGTGACCATCTCTACCTCATCCATTGGAGGTTTCACTCTCGACGCCTGCTCTCGCCACTTAATTGCATATTCACGGAAGCTTTCTGAAGGCTTCTTCTTAAGATTTGCCAAAGAGTTCCTGTCCGGCGCGATGTCTATGTTGTACTGAAATTGTCGAACAAAGTCTCGGGCCAGATCATCCCAAATATGCCAACGCGAGACATCTTGATCCATGTACCATTCTGAAGCAATACCTACCAAGCTTTCTCCAAAATATGCCATCAACAATTCTTCTTTGCCACCGGCTCCCCGTAACTGATTGCAATACTTCTTCAAGTGAGTAATGGGGTCACCGTGTCCGTCATATTTCTCAAATTTTGGAGTTTTGAACCCTAACGGCAAATGAACATGAGGGAACATACAGAGATCCGTGTATGAGACACTCTTTTGCCCGCTTAATCCTTGCATGTTCTTTAAGCTCTGCTCGAGGCTGCTCATTCTCTTTGCCATTTCATCCTGCTCTGTGTCTTTGGGGGTTTTGTCCTGCCCTGGTGTAAGCTCGTATGGGGGTGGCTGGGAGTAGTTATATACGGGATATTGAGGAGGATCTGATGGGAAGACAGGGTTTTGGAATGTGAATGCTGAAGGATCAAAGGCAGGCCTTGGCAGCGAAGGCTGTGTGGTAGCAGGACATGGTGGAGCAGTGAAGCTATTAGGAACTGTTCCTGCTGGGAACACCTGGGGGCGGACCTCAGAAGGTGTTCCGACGAAGTGGGCGGTCATGGTAGGTTGTCCAAAAGGGGTAGGAGGGTGACTGATAGGGACAGTGGTAGCACCTCCAGTTCTGGGAAGCAACTCTGGGAATCCGGGAATATTGCTTGGAGGTTCCTTTCCATTGTTCCAAGCATCCCACATTTCCATCAGTCGCAGGCGCAGGATCCGATTTTCTTCAGCTGTAAAAGATTCAGAGGCCGGGACCCCTGAGATGGGGCTATCTTCAGAAATGGGGACTGCGGGCAAAGTCGT
Source organism: Nicotiana attenuata (assembly GCF_001879085.1). Classification (NCBI taxonomy): domain Eukaryota; kingdom Viridiplantae; phylum Streptophyta; class Magnoliopsida; order Solanales; family Solanaceae; genus Nicotiana; species Nicotiana attenuata. Next base: position 350,246 of record NW_017671123.1, read on the forward strand.
TTCTGTAGACATTTCCACACTTCCTTTTGATCTGGTGAAGTATTGATGCGATGCCAGTTTACCACAACCAACCACCGTTTCTAAAAGCTGGACTGGGAATCAGCAACACACGGTTAGTTTGAGACAAGTAACAGATAGGTAATCGCACATTGGGGTGTGATGCACCTATACAGTTAAACGGTTGTCTACATGTTTACACTGGTTGCATGCGTCATCCCGGCTTTTCTTTTCTATTCTCTCTTCTTTTGATTTCCACTCTTTGTTTTTCTTGCTTTTCTTTCTATTTTTCTCTCATTTTTCTTTTCCCTCTGTTGTCACTTTCTGCTTTTCCCTTTTGCCATGGTCTTTCTCTCGATTCGTTATTTTCTCTTTCTGCGTTTCTTTCTCTCTTGTTTTTCTTTTATTTCCTTCCCTCGTATTTTATTTTTAGGGGATACGGTCGAATCCTATGGAGATTGCCTACGTATCATGACCCCGCATGAATCAGACCAAGCGTAGTTCTTGCAAATAAATGCCAACCTAGATGCAAGAAATAAAGAAACACTTTGTTTTGGGAATTTTCAAATTTTCATTAATAACAAATGCAATTACAAAGCTACTAGACTATTTGTTTTTCTTTTCTTGGAAATAGAAAGTACAAAACCAGACACGAAAACTACAGACTCAAGAGTACATCAAGGCTTCAAATCCTGGGGCCCGCGGGGCATCGCTCGGCATCGCCGCGGGCCTGCGTGCAAGACCCTTTTGCAACTGATCTAGATCGTTCATAACCTGGCGAACAAATATCATCACGGAGGCAAAGAATGTGGTATGACCCATCCGTTCACCGGCTTGGCACTTCATGACAATGTAGTTGGCAATGTTTCTGATTCTTTCCCTGATTTGACCTTTCTCTTGGAGTAGCCGGCTTATCTGTTGAGTGCGAGCCTCTAGTACCTGAGAATCCTGGAAGTGAAGGTCTTGTAACAATTTTACTTCCTTCTCCATATCGGCGATTAATTCATAACATTCTTCCCTCTCAGCCTGTAGCTCTTTCTCCCGACGGGCTGCCTTTTCTTCAAGAATGTTCATTTTCCTTTTCATGTTAGCGATGGTTCCCTCATAGTTTTTCTTCATTTGCTGTACAAACTGGGCCCTTTCCTCGGTCTTCTTTGCCCATTGAGCCCGAAGTTTTGCCATGCTTCCCTCGGATTTTTCCAATTCTTCTTGACAGTCCAGGACTTGTTTCTTTAACCCTCTTATCAATCTCTCGTCGGATAGACTTCTTTCTCGATTCCTTGCATCTAATTTTAATTGTTGAATTTGGGCCTTGAGAGCTTCATTCTCCTGGGCCAATTGCTTTTTATCACCTTCATCAGCTGCGGCTTGCAAGCTGTTTTCGAACCGAAGCTCCTGAACCTGTTTTTCCAATGCTCCAATTCGAGCTCTGTACTCCTTTTCTTTAGCCAACCAATCCCACTGCACCTGAGCCTCGCTTGTTAATTGTTGCACATGTGGCCTTTTGGCGGGTCTCTCGGGGATTTGAAACCTTTTACCGAACCAAACCAAGTATTTGGGATCTACCTCACCTCTGGCCCGGTCCTGTACTATAGTTTTGGGCTCAAGGTACCTGCACTCATTCCATATCTTTCGGATTCGGCCTTCAGGGAATGCAGCCTTTGGGCCCAACTCAATGACTTGCCCACTCAGGTCTTCATCGTTGTGCACCGTCTGGAATCTTCCAAATTGTCGCAAAACTCGGTAAGGAGCATAGGGCTGAATGCTTCGAATACCCATCAAAAGAATATAAGGGACCTCTGCCGATGTGTACACCGCTTCAGTAGGAGGAAGCCATCCATAAGCCCATTCCACTTTATCTGCAGTGAGGGATCTTAAACATGACGACCAGGCCTCAGTACCCTCCGGGAACTCAATACCTGTAACTCGGGTCTCGAACTCTGCAATACAACTCAACCCGGTTAAGCCGTAGTTCATATATCCTGTGCGGTGACAAAGATGCTCCTGTATCCACAACTGCAAAAGCAAATTGCAACCTTGAAAGAATTTCTCCCCTTCTCGACATTTGGTCAGAGCTCGGTATATTTCTGCTACAATCAGAGGAGCCACTATGCTAGCAGGTTTCTTCATGGCAACATCTAGCATTCCTACTAGGCCAAGGTCTATGTGACCATCCTTTCTAGGACAAATTACCACTCCCAAAAAGGCCACCATGAAGGCTAATCCCCGTCGGGCTTCCCATTTATCTTTGTTGCCAGCATGTGTTAATCCTGTATTGGGTTCCTCAAAACCTTTGGGGTTACCATACCGGTGATATAGGAAATGTAGTGT
>NW_017671124.1:0-34996 GCF_001879085.1 Nicotiana attenuata
AGAATGAACGTGGTTTGCCATGGTCAACTTTACCAGAACAGAATGACCAGAGCCTTCAACAAGAGAGTCAGACCAAGACGGTTTACACCAGGGCAGCTGGTGTTGAAGAAGATTTTTCCACATCAAGATGAAGCCAAAGGGAAGTTCTCCCCTAACTGGCAAGGTCCATACATGGTTCATCGGGTTCTGACAGGAGGAGCCCTCATACTTGCAGAAATGGACGGAGAAGTTTGGCCAAAGCCAATAAATTCAGATGCAGTTAAGCGATACTATGTGTAACCATTTATGATTTCCTTTATGATGCAATTTGAACTACGTCTGACCTGATTCCCGTTTAAGAGGGGATACGTAGGCAGCCTTATGGGTTCGGTCACAATTCAATAAAATTTTCATTTTCCCCCGCAATTGGAAACTGGGGCAGAATTTTGAGGAGGACCCTCAATATTCTGAAGTAATTTCAGCCAATCATCACAAGCAACCTCCAGAAGCATCAACCCACTAAACTGGGGCAGAATTTTGAGGAGGGCCCTCAAAATTCCGAAGCAAGAGAGGTTGCAATGTCCTGAACCACGTCACAGTCGTCGGTTCATCTAAAAACTATTTCTTGAGTATATACATATGTCATATCTTTAACAAACTCATGCATATTTATTATCGAAATCGCTCAGTTCAGCAACGCTATCCCTATGATACAAACAGTATCACCATAAACAGAGCCAAGCCGGTCAAGCGAAGCCAGCGGGAACGCGAACTAACCGGTCTCTTTACAAAACTCACGATTTTTCTTTGGATGCAGGCACCCAAGTCACAAATCAGCAAATCCATTTACACACTCGCACTTTCAGGAATACAACTCCCGAAATTATCGCTTCACAACCACTATCCATACACGATATCCCCAGCAGCCACAATGTCGCAATCAACAACCAGCTATCCGCTATCAGCTAAGAATCTTTTACTACTACTCGTCTCTCATCTTCCGCATAAGGCTACTATTCTTCCTTCCGAGGTTAAGCTCTACCTCCATTTGCATTTCTTGCATTGCATAAGGCTACTATTCTGCCTTTCGAGACTAAGCTCTGTCTCCATAATTGCATAAGGCTACTATTCTGCCTTTCGAGGTTAAGCTCTACCTCCATTTGCATTTCTCTGCATTGCACAAGGCTATTATTCTACCATCCGAGGTTAAGCTCTACCTCCATTTGCATTTCTTGCATTGCATAAGGCTACCATTCTGCCTTCCGAGACTAAGCTTTGTCTCCATAATTGCATAAGGCTACTATTCTACCTTCCGAGGTTAAGCTCTACCTCCATTTGCATTTATCTGCATTGCACAAGGCTATTATTCTGCCTTCCGAGGTTAAGCTCTAGCTCCATTTGCATCTCTTTGCATTGCATAAGGCTACTATCCCGCCTTCCGAGACTAAGCTCTGTCTCCACTTGCATGGCTGAAAGATGGCCACCTTATTTACACTTGCATGGCTGAAAGATCGCCGCTTTATTTACACTTGCATCGGCTGAAAGATCGCCATTTATATTTCCACTTGCAGCGGCTGAAACATCGCCACTTATATTTACACTTTACATCGGCTGAAATATCGCCACCTTATTTAAGTCTTGCATCGGCTGAAAGATCGCCATTTATATTTACACTTTACATCGGCTGAAATATCGCCATTTTATTAAAACTTGCATCGGCTGAAAGATCATCAAATCCTGCATTTCATGGGCTGAAAGATCGCCAAAATCATCCGAAGGCGTCATCGTTCAGAGGCTCCATTTTCATAGCCCGAGAACATCATGCCATGGCCTGAGGACCCCACTTTTATCTCTGCATCGCATTATTCAAAGGCATCATGGTTCGGAGGCATCATTCTCATAGCCCGAGAGCATCATTTCATAGCCTGCGAATCCTTTATTATGTGTTTCATGGCCCGGGACACCATAGTCCGAGGACGTCATCCTAACCGTCCAAAGACAGCATTCATGGTCCAACGGGAACTTGCATCATGTTTAAATTTATGCACAACATATGCGCTCGTGTTTTATTTGCAGGTAAACCGGCTAGCAACGGCCATTCAGCAGGAGCGATCCCGCTCCAGTTTCCGCAGCCTTTTTAAATTCGTAGCAATGCTACCCCGATCCAAATATCTCGGAAAAATCTCCATCGGCATGTTCCGCCGACGGTCCTGAACTACATACGGCCTGATTCCTGTAAAACCAAGGATATGTAGGCGGCTCAAGAACCCGAGCTCGGTCAAAATTCTTCAAATCATTCGTTCGGTCAAAATTGGCCGTCATATCTTTACCCGATAACTCTTTCATCCTTCCCGGGTAAAGAGGGGCAGTTGTTGATACCCAATTTTTTCCTATGTATTTCATATACAAAATACTTTCAAAATAGCATGTACATGCATATATAAGCATGCCCAAGAGTTTTGGTATTTTTTCCTAATTTTTAAAGATTTTAAAACCAATTTATTGTCTATTTTATCAGTACAAAATCCAATAATTATTGCCAAGATTATCATTTTGGTGAATAATTTATTTTTATTTCTCATATTTGCACCAAAATATAATTAAGGTAATTTTTGCATATTTTTTTACAAATTTATTTGGTATTTAAAAGACTAAATTGCATATAACTGCAATTATAGCCTACTTTAAGATTAATAGCATTTTATAATTGTATTATTAGTTCCAGTATTTTTAGATTAATATTTATATAGTATTTGTTTGCTCAGTATTTTAAATTTATTTTTAAAATCATTATTGCTATTTTTATAAAATAAAAGGGGAATCATAAGTTCGTTTAAAAATCTGCAGATCTGAGTTCGTTTAAAATCATAAGTTCGTTTAAAAATCTGCTGATCTCTTGTCTATAAAACCAGTGATCCTTTCTTTAAAATCAGTATGCTCCGCTAGATATCATGCTTATAGGTCTCACTTAGGCAAACCATTAGGTTTTTAATTAACTGTGTCAGCTCTGATAACTACAACCGAACAAGGCTAATTCGGACTCCTCATCTGAGAAATATGTGATAAATCAACCTGTTCTAACGCTTTTAAATTTAATTCAGACCATAACCAGTATTTGAAGTCATGCTATATATTTGCCTTTAAGTGAGGAGGCCAGTTTGAGCCTTAACTGTTGTTTGCTTCTCCCCTATTTGATTATGTGTTTTTGTTTGTCGCCTAGACTTTTATACTTTTAAAACTTCTGAAAAGCCCCAACTCCCTCCCCTTTAGGATTAGTAGTCTCAATGCCTCCGGGACTAATAGGATCGGGACGGGTAATAGCATGCAATAAGTAACGATACTATTCCGCGCTTTAATACCTTAATGGGGTGGGAAGGGTAGACATGGATATGATGATCACGCGATAACACCATGCGTATAATTGGTTACCGGGTGTTGCGTGGATGATCCATGTTATTTATAAACCTAGGACCCCCCTCCCTCCTTATGTACTTTCGTTATTGTTTTCTTTAAACTGTCAGTTTCCAGCTCTTTAAACCTTGTATTTCGCTTCAAATCATTTAAAACCTCTTTGAATTTCCAGCACTGTTTTCTTTTTAAACTTCTGCCCATTTCACTTCTTTTGTCTGATTGTTTGCACTCGTTATTGGATCCTTATTTTTTCTGCACTTATACANCACCGGGTTCTGGGATGATTATGGGTATTTTGTATTGACTTCTTGACACTTATATCTAATTTGAAATGAGTACCTTTTACTAGTAAAATTGAAGGAAAATCAGAGTTTTCACAATTATTTAAATGAGAATTTAATTAAGTATTTATGGTTGGCTTGCCTGACAACGGTGTCCGGCGCCATCATAACCCCTGGTGGATTTTGGGTCGTGACAACATGGTATCAGAGCACTAGGTTTCCTTAGGTCTCACGAGTCATGAGCAAGTTTAGTAGAGTCTCACGGATCTTGATTTTAAATTCTTAGTGTCCTAATGCACTTAATCATTAGGTGGCGACTCTTCTAAATCTCAAACCCAAATTCCCAAAAGGAATAGAGTTGTCCGCCCAAATATCGTAAACCCGATTTCGCCTTTAGAAAAAGGGGGCATCGACACTCAGTAGGCGGAGATTCACCCGTCGGGCGAGCAATACTAGTCGGAACTTCAGCCTGAGAAGTGGCCTTAGCAGGAGTAACCGCTGCCGCAGACTCAACTGAAGCAGCCCTCGACGAAGATCGGGCAGTGGGTAATGCGATAGGGCGAGTAGATGAGGCTGGTTGCCGGAAAGCTAACGGAGGAGCCCTCGCTCTCCGTACCCTCCCTGACATCGATGAGCAGCATGTGAGAAATTAAATACAAAGAAGGGAAGGAGAAAAGCGGCGAACGGACACGACATCTTACCAGAAAGAGGCTTGCGCCCATACTTGTCATAGAAGGCCGCCCACATGCGGACCCCCGCCGTATGGGGAAGAATAGCGCTCACCCACTCACGGATACTTTCGACAGGTGGAGGAGGCAATCTCGCGACTGCAAAAATTGGCAAAGATTTAGTATCATGATAAGAAATGGTCGTGCATCCCTTCGACTAAAAATAAAACAACATAAAACTTATGCGCAAAGTTCCATTTCTCAGGGAACCCCGTTGGATCCGCCACGAGGTGCTCGGTCCGCACATAGAAGTAATTCTCATAGAAACGACGGTTAGCCCTGTCGTCCATCTTCACCACCAGGCTCTTCGACCCCCGAGGGCGCATGTGGATCATCGTACCACGAATATGCTGAGGGGAAAAGATGTTGAGCATGTGCCCCAAAGTGACCTCACGGCCGGCGAGTTCTGCGAACTTGAGCAACATCAGAAACAGTTTATACAGGTACGGCGAAAGCTGGGCAGGGCACACCTCATAAAAGCGACAGAACTCCACCACTAGGAGTGGGAGAGGAAGAGTGTAGCCAATAAGGAAGGGATACTCATAGAACACGTAGTACCCGGGGCGGTCAAAATGGACGATGTCGTCCCCTACCGCCGGCCGTATTTCGATATAATCGGGAATTCCCCACCGGGCTTTCAAATCTACAATATCCTCCTCCTTCATCACTGAGGGAACAGGATCCGGCTCCTCCCCAACGCGACCGCTGAAATCAGCCCATGCTCTTCCAGGGCGGGGCAAGATCTCGGCTACTGATGGAACCTCCTCATCCTCCACCAGTTCTGCCCCTCCAGCGGCCGGAGTATTGTTTTTCGGCGCCGGAATCGAGGCAGGGAGGTCAGCGCGAGAAGAATCACCGGCCATTGTGTTAATTTGGCAAAGAAAAGAGGCGACGAAAGGAAAAGATGGAAGTTCTTCGGCTCACAGGGAGCAAACAAACGCTTGAAATTGTCGGGAACAAAGTATACTCGCAAGAACTCTTCCAGGCAAAAGGCAAGGGAATGTGTCAATCGAATGATGTATTCCTTCTATTTACAAGAGACATAAATCTCCCAAGCGCGAAACCCTAGAGTCGCCAATCAAACCCGGTGGCACACGAAATATTCCAACTCTCTGAGAACGTGTGTCATAATGGCTGCAACCACGGTACGACGTTTCGGCACAAACGATGTTTCGGTTCCGAAACGGTCGCGACGGGCCAGAAATACCAAAAGGGTGCTGACGTCTCTTCCGAATCCACGTAGCACAACCAAGGAGTGAGTAGTCAGATTTCTCTCGGGGTGACAGCGGTCATAATCCGTCTGCCGAGCCCGACAGGGGACGACCCCGACAGACTGAGAGACTAACTGTATTGGTCAAAATTTGACCACAACGGTCAGACCGACTAACGCCCCGCTCGCAGACGGCAAGGCAACAAGGATCGACATGGGCTGTCCATATCTTGCCCTCACGACTTTCGTCGAAGCGGTAAAGAATGACCCCCAGCGGGTAACCGAGGAGTGTGAGGCACAGAGAAGCGTCGGATAGAGCATGTAGCCGGAGGACCAGAGCTGTATATATAGGAGGGTAAAAACCTCTCAGAGGAGGGCCTTTTTTGGGGAGGGAGAAAACATCTCTCCCATTCTCCATCTATCTCCTCCCTGTAACTTCGATAAACAGAAGGATGAAGGAGGCAATCTGCAGCGATTGATGTAATATGTAACATGTCCTACTCCACCGATTAGTGAGAACAATACTGGAAAGCCTCAATAAGATCGTTTATCTTCACTTCTTTTTAGATGTTATTCTTCTTTTAGTTCATTGATCTGGAATTCATTACGAATGACTAAGATTTACCCCATCATTTTCTTCAATTGATTTATACAAAAAGGTTACAATATCTTTTGAGACAAACAACAATCGCGTGTAACTTAGTACTTTAATATCTTAAATCTACCTAGTTGACTTATAAATGAATAACTAACATTGTAACAATTTTTAACTGTCGACATATATAAATTATATCCATTAGTTTACAAACCACTATGCTGTAGCTTTTGGTTTTAAATTTCGGGAGCTAAGCTCCCGTTTGACCATAAATTTTCTTTTTATATTTTTTTTCCAAAACAAATTAAAAATATTGTTTGATTATAAAAAATGACCAGTTTTTGAAGATGAATTTTCAAGTTTCAAAAAGTGATTTAGACTAATTTTTTCAAGTTTTTGAAATTCTTTACTCACAAAATTTCAACTTCTTTTTAAGTAAAATGCATGTCCAAATATAATACTATCAATTTTTAAAAACTAATTTTCATCTCATTTTTAAAAAATTCTTTTTCTCAAATTTCAACCAAATTTATGTCCAAACGTTAGCTTAGATAATGTGACCTATAGCTTTAACTATTCCCTATTTTCTGTAGTCAACAAACTAGTGATCATGTATCGGATTATGTGACCTAAGCTTTAATTATTCCCTCACAATGTTAACTTAACGTGGCCGTTGCGCACTTAGTAACGCTAATCAAGATTAACCGTACTATAATACTTAATGAAGCCTAACAACAGTGTGGACATAAGAAATGCTAATAAGTATTCCCTCCGTTCACTTTTAGTTGTCAAGTATTCTAAAAAAATAAATTTTCATTTTTACTTGTCATTTTTGGGCTTTCGCATATCAAGAGAAAAATAGTTTATTTTTTCTTTTTGCCCTTAGCATTAGTTACTCATTCCAAATCATTTTTCAAATCCATTAAGACTATACACTAATTAATATGGGTATCATGGTAAATTATGCACTTTATTTATTATTTCTTAAGGGGTGTGCAAAGTTAACAGTGGACAAGTAAAAGTGAACGGAGGACGTATTTGAAATAGCTGTACATGTTTAATAAGGCCTAATTCAAGTAATTAACAACTTTTAGTGTTCCAACAACCAGCTTGTCTTAGAAGGGGATCCTTGGAACAACAATAAAGTAATTTTTGTGTGACTTATAGGTCACAAGTTCCAGCATGGAATCGGGCAATGATACTTGCATTAAGATAGGTTGCCTACATCACACTCCCTTGAGGTGCGGCTCTTCCCTGACCCTGCATAAACGCGAGATGTTTCGTACGTTGGGCCACTCTTTTAACAACCAGCTTGCCTTATGTTCAGTTTGAGACAGTGGCGGAGCCATCTTATAGGAAGGGGTGTCAAATGACACCTCTTCGTCGAAAAAATACACTGTGTAGGTAGGTAAAAAAATAAATTATATATCATGGTAAATTATGCACTCCTTTGCTCTTTAGTCTTACGTGTATAATTTCATCTCTCAAATTTGGTTTGTAGTATTGCTCATCCTAACGGATTTTGAGTGGAACTTTTGAATGGTTGTCAAGTTTAACAATTATATTCGTTCATATATATATATATATGTGTGTATGAGTATTCTCAATATAGGAACATGCACTTAAACATAAGAAATTTTAATCTACAGTTCTGATAGTTCAACATTTGCTGCAACAATCACACCGAAATCGTACTACAAATATGAATTGTATCACCTAATTTAATTTCTCCCACTTGCCAGAAATCACTGAACTCATACATGTGGATTTATGCACAACTTTCCCTAACCAAATAGTAACAGCATATATTTCACATGAACCGATCATTCATCCTTATTCCTTAGTGTCATGAACATGAATATTGAGCCGTCTGAGCCAAATGGAATGAAGAATCATATGAAAAACATCATATCTTCGAGGAGGAAAATTTACCTCAAAATGTCTCCTTACTTCAAGTCCTCTCTTCTGCATTTTGATGTACTGTCTTTGAGGTATTGCAGTCAAGATTTTCTTCAGATTAGGTATATCGTTCGAACTCATTTCAACAGCAAAACTTTTCCAGTTCAATACATCACTAAATGGCGCGACATAATGATCCTTTAAGAGTATCGGAACACACCCCATGTAAAGTGCCTCGACCATTCTCGGGCTAGCTACTTCCCAACCACTCGGGCAAATACAATACTTACTCGTTCTAATCATGCCATAGTACGACACATTCTTCGGAAGGTACTCGTGTATTTGCACGTCTGGATCATCGTTCTTTCCCCAATGCTCCATTAGCACTTGCCTTATGTAGCCATGAATACCTCCCGCATAGAAAACTAAAACAGAACGATGTGATGGAGACGGCCCTCCAATTAATCCATCCGTTGTACCTCGAGGGAGATAGATTTCTGGCAACGATACATCCTTGATAGGATTGAATCTTTCAGATGTATTTGCATTACATAGAACTCTTATTGAGTTCTTGTACAAGTAAGGATTAGCTAAGGAAATTCTAGGACCCTGCGATATGGAAATTATATAAGAAGAATTAAGCACTGTCTCCCGTAAATATCAAAGAAAACAACCTCAAAATAATCTCAAGACTTGTAATAAAATTGTGCAAAGCTAATTATCATAAGTCATGATTCTTGGGCCGTTTCTCGACTATCAAGCCCCAGATGTTCAATTGAACCAGTATTTTCGACAACTAGAACACTAGTAGCGGGCACACCATGGATAACGTATTTTACGTTGTGGATGCAATAACGTATTTGCAACGCCATTGATATCTGGCAGGACAACTAGAACAGTAGCAGCGGGAACAACACCAAAATTGGTAGCACCATAAAAAAAATTTAGCAGCGGGGACAACACCAAATACGTTATTGCATCCACAAATAAATGATTCAACTGAACCAGTATTTTCGGCACAGACGTTCAACATAAGAACTTAAAGATCGAAAATATCAAGTTTAAATTCTGACTAAATAGTTTCTGCAAATTAGAGATTCCTTACCCAATCATGGCAAGCAAGCATAAAGTGATCAGATCCAAGGCTTCTGTTCCAATAAGGGTATTTTCTTGAGATATTATCAATATAATCTGCTGCTGTATTCCGCATAGGACCCCATTCCCGAGAATCGACAACATAAACATAGCTTACTATTGACAATACACTGAAGGGAAGGAAGTAAACATGGGCTTTTTCAGGATCATTAGTCCTAAACTTGCTAATCTCAAGCTGATGAATTAGAATTCCTTCAATTCCTAGTATTCCTTGACTAGCACTATAGTGAAAAACAGGGGGTTCACCTTCCTCATATACATATATCTTGAAATGTTTTTCCATTTCCAAGTAGCTCCTACAATTCCCAAATAAACAATCTTAATTTCATAGACAAAAGTTGAAGAATTTTAATTCCAGTTCAGTTCCATACTCAAAAATTCAAGAATCTTTGCACCTTAGGAAAAAAGAATCTTTGCACCAGCTCAATTCTATAGTCAAAATTTCAAGAATTTTAATTCCAACAACAATAAAAACATAACCAATATACTCTCACCGTGTAGGGCCTGAGAAGGGTGATGTGTACGGCATTAGTCAAAAATTTTACTAAGGGGAGTCAAAATATAAATAAGTAAGCATGCGGAGAAATTAAGGGGAGTCAACGTATAGTATTATACATAAAAAAAAAAAAAAAAAAAAATTTAACCTATCAATGCAGTGTGATTTTTCGTATCAATCGGCTTCCCTTGCTAAGGAGTGGCTCGGCCACTGTGTGTACGCAGACCTTACCCGTACTTTGTGGAAGGGGTAAGACCCTCAGCTCAAGAAAAACAATTCACAGCACGTTTGAAAAAGAAAAGCAATAGTGAAGAATTTTAATTCCATAGTCAAAAATTCAAGAATCTTTGCACCTAACTCAATCCTGTAGTCAAAATATCAAGAATATTAATTCCATAGTCAAAAATTCAAGAATCTTTCACCAACTCAATTCTATAACAAAAGTTCAAGAATCTTAATTCCATAGTCAAAAGTTTTTAAACAATGTTAAAAGCTAGTAGTAATATATACCTGTGGAAAGCAGTAGGATTCCAGTAAATTGGACCAGTAGGAACATACTCAGGATCATCAAATGTTTGATTTTTACTCTGAGCTTGTTTTATAGCAGCTCTTGCTCGTACAAGACCAGCTTCAATCCTCTCTAAACTGTTCAATTTCTTTTGTAATTTAGCAATTGGTGTTGGATTATTGTGTTTGCTCTTATTATTGGAAGTAACATTTGTTGCTAAAAACTGAGAAAAATTGCCAAAAGAATGGACCAAACGGAAGGTACTTGAACTTTGTAAACCAAAATAAAGAGACACTAAAATCAATGAAACTGAAATTAACCACACAACTCTGCTACTACTAGAAGAAGTAGAATCCATTTCTTTGGCGTTACTAATTGAACTCAGTATTATTTCATATTTGCATAAAATGACATGAAATAAGTTACGTATATTATGGTTTGACATTTGTTGGGGTAAAGTGAAAGCAAAGGAAGCGGCCACATCTTGGGGATAATCAAATACACATGACGTATGTCTCCTGCCATGCGTCTTTGTTTCCACGTTATTAGTTTAATTTTGTCACCTTATGGCATATTTTCCATGCAAAAATAAGAAAACGATAAAAACTCATTAAATTTCGGGGAATAATTTATAATCCATTAAAAAAGTTTATATAATATCACATGCATGAGATCAGTAAATATTTTGTTAACATTATAATCGGTCATAAGAGATTATTATTTCCTCCTAAATTTTTGAATTTTGTAATAAAAAGTGCATTAACTCCTTATGAGTAGCGAAGCTAGAAATTTTGCAAGGGTGTTCAAGATTTAATATACGTATGTAAAAAGTAATTTTTATTTATATACATAATATAATTTCTTATATACACAGTATAATTTTTCAATGAAAGGTGTTCAATTACCACCAAAGGATGTGGTGCAGTGGATGGGACTGCTCCTCCCTTAACCAGAGGTCTTGGGTTCGAACCCTAGGTATGGAAATATCCTTGGTAGGGAGCGCTTCCTCGCGAATGGGGCCCTACGCGGCGCAAATCCGTATATAGGCGGACTCCAATGCGGATACCGGACACTGGGTGGAAAACCAAAAAAAAAAAAAAGTGTTCAATTGACCACTTTTTATTGCATGTGGCTACGCCATTGTCCTTATATTTTGCTAAAATGAAAATGGTTGAAAATTCATCAATTTAGCGGCGAAATTACAAACTAAACTGCCAAATAAGATAATATTGGCCAATTTATTTGGTAGTGCTTTTTGCAAACAAATTGTGTTTGGCCAATCATTTCAAAAAGTATTTTTGAGTATCAAATTACAAAAAAGGACTATAAAAGTTTAGCTTGCAATTAGTATTATTTAAAAGAGATAAATAAATTTAAATATTTATTAGAAAAAAATTTAAAATTTTAATCAATATAAAATATAGTTATTCCAAATCGATAATATTGGGGTATTTAGTATTATTTATCGTTTACATGATGATTAAAATGTATCAAAAAAATTCAAAATACATCATTCAATATAACATAAAAATCTACTCTTATAAATCACTATATAAAAGAAGATAACTATTTATAGTAGAGAGAATATTCCAAAGAGAAATAGGAGAGAGAGGATATGATAGAATAAAAAAGAGAAGAAATTATGGTAAAAAGAGAAAAATAAAATAGAAGTGTTAAATTAATGAGGGATAATTTAAAAAATATAAATTTAATGTATGAATATGTTTGTCTTGGATAAATTAAGAAGGCAAGAATTTGTAACTTCTCCCCAAAAGCTTGCCGCTCAAAAGCACTTTTTTATTTTGTCAAACATCTTAGCTAGCGTTTGGCCATAGATCCCAAATTTATTTTGAAAAATCTGATTTGGTTAAAGTTTGGTTTGAAGATGAAAATGTGTTTGGACATACGTTTTCAAAACATATTTTCCAACTTTATTTTGGAAAAACGTGTATATAATTCCCAAGTTTTGGGATTTTGGCCCAAAAAATCAGCTCAATAGCTGATTTTGGGATTTGGCCAAAATATGGGCAAAATTTATGGCCAAACATGAGTTTTGAAAATAAATCCCAAATTTATTTTATCAAAAAGTACTTTTAGCTTCCCATAAGCTTGGCCAAACAGGCTCTTAGAAGCACAAGAAGCATATTAAAGAAGTAAAGGAATTTATATGGACTTGCCAAGAGTTTCAAGTAATATATGGTGCTATAATGCCTCCTTTAACTGTACATGGCTTAATTACCAAAGACACAACATGACGATATACCAAAAATATAGAGATTAGATCTCTTAGTGAGATGAACTGGTTAAAGCTGCTGTATACAAGTATCATTAATTTGACCAAGGAATTTGACAATTTTTAGTCCTAGTTAATAGCCATATTCCCCATCACAGCCTCCATAGCCTCTTTCCTTTCCTTCACACTCTTAATCTGCTCAAAGTTTTCAGTACCAGTGGCTGTAGGCTGTGCATCAGGCACGCGAGGTTCCAAACTGTTGGGACCTGTGTTCATCCATGGATGAAGAAGGCACTGAGCTGCAGTTGGCCGTTTCTCTGGGACAAAATCAAGTATTGGTATCAGGAAATCAGCAAAATCCCTTGCATCTTGCTCGCTGAATTCGTATTTCTCTACAAGGACCTTATCTAAGGGCCAAAAGCGTAACCGTCTGATGTGCCTCAAGTCACCATGTCTATTGAAGAACTCACGTGAATAACGGCCACCCAAGGCAATCTGGAAAGGACATAACATGTCGATAAAATGACTGCACATAAGTGTAACAACTTTGAAGTGGTTAAAGGTGCTTTCTCTTACTTTTCGGGGCATTGTTCCGAGAAGCTCCATCATTAGTGCTAGGTGGTCCTGCCAACCCGAGAAGCTTTGAGTAAATATATGTAGGCTATGCTCAAAGTTAAATTAAGTACTAAATCACAATAACAGTGGCTTTGGCAAGATTACATCAACAAAAAAGAACCATAAAGAGATCTTTATATCCAGGATAAGGAAACTAGAAATTCATCATAAAAAGGAATTGAGTTATGAGTCAATCCAAATAAAGGTCATCTCCGCATTTGGTCAAGTTCTATTTTGATCCCATGTATTTCAATTTGGCACAGAATTCTAGGTCCATGTAGCTTCCAAAACTTGGAGAAGACCACGAGGAACAAGATAGTTTGACATACACTAGGCATAATTTCCACAATCCTCGTGATTAAGCCCTTTCTAGTTGCAATTTCACTTCTCTTCATCTTCTACCGCTGACTCCTTGCAATATCCATAAGTTCCTATTTCTACCTCTTGCACCTCCCCCCACCCTCCCAATTGTAAATACTTAGTGACAAACTTCATATACGCATTTCTCCGTGAATAAGTGGAGAACATGGATTTTAAGACGGGTTTAATTGATTTTTATAGGATTTCAAATTCACAAGCAGCAAAAGGAAGCTAAGGTTAGATTAGCCAATTCAGCTTGTAACTAGGAAGCCTTTCGGGCGTCACTCTACATTTAAGGTGCAAGGCATGCCATGAGCATCGGTTCAACAGCTGGAGTGTTCGTCCAATGAATTCTTGCACCTACCTTTACCACCCTTGGGTTGCTTCCGGCGTGCACCGCCTAAGGGATGCACCTGGAAAACACCTATTACTAGTTAGTATCACCAGGTTTTTGCTGACCAATTTGTATACCTACCTCATTAAGACTTCTCAAATATCTTGCTTCAAATTTTCTTTTCAAACCTTTCTGGTTACCCTTTGAAAAGATAATTCAAGCAGCAAGTTCAGAGATAACATAGACTATTGTCGAACTCACTTTTGCTCTTTAACAAATTTAAGTATCTTCTTTTCATAACCATGGTGTCCGGGCCAGCTTGCACACACCTCGACTAATTTCACGGGTTACCTACTACTTCCCACCAGCTCAGGTACCGGGTAACTCTATTCAATAAAACCACAAAACATGAAAAACACAACATGTTCTCTTAACCCTTATTTGGCAATAAAAGAGCAAAGTCAACATAACATCACATAAAGAAACTAGAAAAAAACACCAAATGCATATTCGACCTCCTTATTCATACAAATACTACTGGCTTGTGCAAATACCAAATACATTCTGCGGAATGCACTTAAGGAATGTTACTCAAATACATAAAGCTCAAAAACTGCTATAGAACATATTGAGTTTAAGCTTCTGTTGTGAAATAATCTGTTCAAAAAATTAAATATATGTTAGCAAGTCCGTAAAGCTCACAAAACTACAATATAGCTTATTTAACTCAAAAAAGACGCATAAAATTGAATATGTAGCAGTCGATAGAAATTTATGTTCAACAAGAAGGATTAAACAAATATGTATGGGCAGTGCCTGTAAGGAAAAGTAGATGAACAGTTCTTATGTTGTTTTAACCCATGTTTAGCCATAAGATGGTTAATACCCCATATATGCTTTTAAATAATCAAGCTTCCGGAAGAAACCAGATGAACTACACGCCAACAAGTATCTCCTGACTAGACTATTAGTCTGCCAGTATATCCTTACTTCAGAAGGGTAATATAATTCTAGCTCATAGAGAAAGAACAGACAGAATTCAGCTCCTGCCCTCCTTTGCTCACTTAACTCCATAGCAATGTGCTTATTGTATTTTTAGTATAAAATGACCAAGTATCAGGTCAATACATTGTCCTTTCTTGAAACATAGAAACAGACCTTGGAAAAAAAAACATATAGTAGTAACTGTCGGGGAGTAATGCATTCATAAATATCATACCTCATCTCTATCGAAGTTGTCACCACTGTGAGGATCAAACAACATATCACCAGTGGCAAGCTCAAAACAAATGCAAGCAAAGGACCAAAGATCTGCTGAGGTTGAATATTTTGACCCAAGAATAACTTCAGGACACCTATACTGCCTCGTCTGAATATTATCTGTGAACTGTTTGTATGTCCAACAAGCATTCCCAAAATCAACCAATTTGCATTTTAGGTCAACAGACTCCAATGTCTTCCTCCTTCTAGAACCACTGCCTCTCTTGGAACCCACATGTTCTTTCCCACTAGCTGTTGCAGCATCAGCATTAGACGATCTATTAACACTAGCTAAACCAACAAGCTGATCAATTGGGAAATCTGCATTTGATTTTGCATTGAGAGACGACTCAACAGCTTTCTTCCCTGCAAAACCTTGAGCTGCTTCTTTGGCCTTTCTTCTGATCTTCTTCTTTTGGTTCTTATTTACATTCCCATTGAATGTTACATGACCCTTCACGTCCTTATTGTCAGGAAGAATAAGAGGGGCTCCTGATTTTCTCGGATCCTTGGACGGATCAATCATGGAACAGAGAAGAATGTTCTCTGGTTTCAAATCAGTGTGTATGATAGAAAGCTGTCGGTGTAAATAATCCAAACCCACTAGAACATGGAAACAGAGTTCTTTAACCTTGTGAATAGGAAGTCCTTTGTAACCAGTATATTTAATAAGTGTCAAGAGATTGTCACCTAAATTCTCAAAAACCATACACACATGTTGGCCGTTTGGACCTGAGTGCTTAAAATGATCCAGTAACTTCACTACACTTTTATTCCCGTCTGGATCACCTTCTGTAATCTGCTTTAGAATTGTTATCTCATCCAATGCTGCCTCCGTGTAGTGTTGTGCACTCTTTTGCACCTTCAATGCTACGAATTGCTGCATATTGACAAAAACATATACACAAAAACATTAGTACTTGCCATGATAGAAATAAATTCCAAACAAATAAGAGTTACTAGCAAGTCAAAAAAACAAACCTTAGTCCTTCTAATGAGACTTTTGCAAGAGCTATAAGCTAACATTCACGCTTATGCACAATTAGGTGAGCTAGGCCAATTCTAACATAAAACATAGCACTTGATAGACAACTAATATTAGAGTAAAGAGCTAGAATAGAGAAGCCCCATCGAAAGTAATACATGCTAGGAAATCTCAAGAAATCAAAGAGTCAAGCATTTATTCATCCTCTAATTATCCATTAACACTAAAGCTCATAATCCTCCAGAAAATGAATCCGAATCTTCAGTTTAAACAATGAATATGTAGTTCAAAAATAGCTTCAAGATTTATACGGATTTAAGTTATATACACTAACAGTGTAAACTATTTCTACACCATCAGCTCAATTTAACCGGCTAAAACGTGTAATTGCTCTATTTTCTAGGTTACCATATCAAGCTCGCAATGAAGATTTACATGCCTAGTAAGTCAACTTAACTCGATGCTGTAAAATTTTACACTCTGACAGCACAGAACTTAAATTAATACTATGCCTGTATCCATTAGCATAAAAAAGCGGTACTCCACAATCCCTAACATTAAATGAAGATATATCTACAGCACCAAAAGATGAATAAAAAAGAGAAGGTGAAAGCGAAAAAAACGTACGGACATGAGAGTATCCCAAGCGAGCCAAACAGTGGAGAAATGGCCCCAACCGAGCTTGCTTTGAACGATATAGCGGCCGCCTTTGAAAGCATCGCCTATTCGAACGGCATGATAACCTCCTCGCCTGTAATCATCTGTGCCTTCATCTTCCGAAGAAGAAGTACAATCATCACTGCTCTCTTCAATCATCTCCTCTTCTTCTTCCTTTAACCTCTGATCCTCACCGTATATCTCCATTTTTAATCAATTCTCTGTATCAATAATTAAAGTGGATTTAGTTGTTGAATTTGTGAAGTTTGGTGAAGAATTTTCTCAACCAATTTCCTCTGTTTCTGTGCTACTTTTTAACTTTCGCAGTTAAAAAGGGAAAATTGCATTCATATACGAAAACGCCCTTGTGCTACAGTCTTGTTGGGAAGAAACAGAGTGTCTGAAATGAAGATGATGAAGCAAGTACAAGTGGACTTCCTCCAGATTATATCACTAATAATTAATTCAGTGATAAAAAATTTATTTTAAATGAATCATTATGCAGATAAATTTTTGCAGTGAGATATAAGGGTGTCAATGAATCTCTAAAAATCTGAATCATTATGCTAAACTGATTTTTAGGGTTTTTTTTTTAATTAAATTATAGATTTTTATTTTTCTAAGTTACCGAATTATTACGTAGATTTCTAATTTTACAGAAATAAGAAGAAAAAAAAACTGAAATAAAATTATATATGAATAATATATTTTATATATTGAGGTTAAAAACCATAATGCATTAATTTTTTTCCTTAGGCCTTGAGGTTAAAAATCAATATATATATATATATGGATAATGTCGTGCGTTAATATTGAGAAAAGTTTTAAAAATGTGAAAACCATATTTGTTGTTTCTGGTCTAAAGATGGATAATGTCATTTTTTCTTGATATAATATTTTAATTAATATAATTAAGGAGGAAATAGATAAGGTAGAAGAAACAACATATTTAGACGGTAAAGAAAATAGAAGTTAGCTACAATAATAATAATAATAATAATAATAATAATAATAATAATAATAATAATAATAATAATAATAATAATAGAAAAAATTTACTTTAGTTAAAGAAATAAGAAAATAATGTAATTCACTATTACAGGAATATCACAAGAGTGCTAATTTCTTGAAACTTATTTTCACTTTAAGAAATCAAAGAGCAGATCGATTCTGAACTGCTTCACTCACTGCATCGGCAAAGTTTCCATCATTTGTTACGCCTGCAACAAAACCTCAGCTTTAACAGAAGTTGGGGTTCAAATATTAATATTTCAGATGGATCCTAATCAGAAAATTATATTGAGTACAAATTCTTTTGTTTCTCTTGTTTTCATCCAGGATTTTCTCTAAAGATGGGGAATTCTAAATTCATTACTTATCTTATTTCTTCTTTAATTAGACATATATAGGAAATAAGGTGAAGATACTGCGTACTGTTCATGATAACAATTATATATTTGAAAACTAAGTATTTAAGCAAAACATTTGAAGTTATTAAAATATAACATAATTATAGCTTCTTGTTTATTCAAAAGCATCGAAAAATTATAAATCCATACCTTTTCACAAAACTCATCAAAATGCTTATTATGCTGACTAATCTTCATTTTCTAAATATGCTATTAATAATAATATTAATACACAAATATTAATATTTTTTTTACATGAGAGACTTTTGATCTTACACAACTCCTCTCTCTTTCCGTTATGTTTAATTAATTTTGATTCTTTTTAAATCCTTTGTAATTTTTTTGACAGAAGGAATATGTAAGGACATCTCAAATCAAACATGAAACAACTCATTTACATTAGTATATTCTGACTTGAATAAGGAAAAAAAATACATAAATTCTTGTAGTTGGTAAGTAAAATAAAGGTATCGATATTAATCCCTATATCTAGCTTAAACATTCGTTCTAAGAAATGTCATTTTTTAAATAAATGTGCGTGAAATAGAGAACTAAGAAGAGATAACAAATTTATTAGCCTCAAACCTCTCCTGAGAGCAATGACGTAAAAGAAAAAACATAAAAGATCAAGATTCTAAAAGATTACAACCCCATAAGTACAAAATAAAAAAAATTAAGAAAAAGGTATGAAAATTACCTCCATATTAACTGTGAAACTGATACAATGTTTTCCAATTATATCACGGAGAAGGGTCATCAACTGCAATTAATCAACAACATACACAGGCAACAAACCAATTTAAATTGCAAGCTTTTACCATTGAACAAATAAATTAAAGGATTTTGGAGAAGAAAATGGAGTAAGAGATATTTATAAGCGACTGGAATCTGAAAAAGTTCAGAATTAACATATAGGTGCCAGGCTCCTTTTGTGAAAAAACTTCTTGTTACCTTCCTCCTAATTTATCCCCAGCAGATATCATGGGCTTATATTATTTGCATGCTATTGTTTAGAAAAAGAAAAAGTATAGTTACACTAATTCACACCTTGAATATTTATATAGTAGTTCGCAGGCCTATTTTTTAGAACAGGAAAAATAAAGCTACACTGATTCATAAATATTTGTTACAATCGTTCAACTATACTGAATGTAATGTCGTCCTCTTTAATTGTTACAACAGTTACAAAATTTAAAAGGATGAGTTGATTACGAATATGAAGGAACTCAACGTTAGAAGATAGGTTTTCTAGACATATTAAATTTAAATAAGATAAATAGAGAGATGAGGCAAAAAAATGCCAAAAAAGGAGAAAAAAGATAAATGTATTTCTTGATCAAAGAGACATGCCACATCACCTCCTTAAACCCTAGCTTTATATATAGAGAGATTAATTTAGTGCAAGGAATATCGCATCACAAGAATGAAAATACACTAAACAACACAACATGAAATTTGTTAAGTAGTGAAAGAAAAGTAAAGAAGAAACAAAAAAGCTTACAATTGTAATACCTGTGAAATTTTGATTTACACAAAGAGCACGATATGAATCTTCATCGTCCTCCTCTGTTTAACTCCCAAATTATACATTGACTTCTCTTGGAGATCAATTCCAAGTTTAAATGAATTCTTCTTTGTTGAGTGTAAGTATGTTATTTGTGCCAAGCTTTACCACACACAAAAAAAAAATGAAGCGAAAGAATGGGATTTAAAGAGGAAGAGTGCAGTATTGCAATTGTTAATACTTTAATTGTTACTACTTGTAACTGAAAGCTAGTATTTATTTCTAATCTAATTATTATCATTATATTCATTAATTAAGAGTTGCAACCGTTGCATTCCTATACATTAATAATTGCAACCGTCACTTTCCTCCTTGGATATTTAAGTTGAATAAAAACAGTTTTTACAACAAAATAGGTGGGAAAAAGCAAAAAAAACAACAAAAAAGATAAACCACATTTCTCGTCTAGGAATGATGCCACGTCACCGATATTTTTCCCAACTTTATATAGATATATAGATAGATGGATAGCTCGAATCGTCCATTAACATCCCTAGTGAGATATATCGTGTAATATACTTTATCTCATTTTTATTTACGAGTGATTACAACTTCTAAGAGACATCGATTTGGCTACTTAGTGATCTGTCTATTCCAAATTGAATGATGGGATTTCGAGTATTGACTTTTGTTTATGTTCTCATTTGAAACTGCTCCATCTTTTGAAAAAAGAAATACTAGTAAAAACTAAAAAGTTATATATGTAAGTTACATACAATAATAAGTTCCATCTTTGGATTAAATTTTCTTCATGATTAATTGATTCTGATTTGTTTTAGTCGCTACTTTTGGTTTGATTCTGTTCTGTTTTAATTTTTGTATTTGGTTCCAATTAATTGATCCATGGATGTTCTTGTTAAATTGATCTTAGCCCTGTTAGTTCATTGATTACCCTAGGTTGTAATTAGAATTAATTAGTTTAGGATGATCTTATCGGATTTGTTTGGCTTTAGCTGAATTTTTCATTTCTTTTGAATAATTAACCACAGTCACTAACTAAGGTAAAGGGGCTAGGTTCAGTTAATTCTAGGCTGGTAATTTCAAATTAAATAAAAGGGTAATTCAATGGAAGAAAATACTGCAAAAAATTCATTTGGAAAGTCCTAGAATATTCTAGATGGGGTGCCAATTATAATTTCAGAAACTTAGAGCAGTAACTTGAGAAACAAGTCAAGAAATAAAGGTCTAATTAATAAAAACTGAAATAAAAGAGGGGGAAAAAGGGGTGAGTGAAATCTGGAAGCTTCCCCCTCATTTCTGCCTATAAAAGGCAGTCCCCCTGCCTTCTTTAACAAGTTTTGGGAGCCCCCTGAAAATTCCCTAAAAGTTTAGATCTAAAAAATTTCCCCCCAAAAGCCTTCTGCAAGTTGAACAATCTAAAAAATTTGAATTTCAAATCCAAAAACCAAATCTGAATTCTTAGAGCTTGAAAGTTCATCCTAGATCTTAAATTTCCAGAAAAAACCAAAAAAAAGTTAGCAAAAACTCCAAAAACTCCAAAATAAATACTGTTTTATTAAACTTTCATAGCTTAATTCCAAGTTTTGACTATTGAGTTAAGTTTTTTAGCCTAGAGAAGGATGAAAATAGCTTGAAGATGATTGGTGTTTGATTTCTGAAACTCAGAAGCTGTCCTGGGTTTGATTTCGATTTAATTTGGTTTTGGTCAAGTCTGTTTTGGTTTGTTTCCTGGGTTGTTGGTCATCTGTCCACTATTCCTAGGGTATAGCGGTGCAATTTTGGCTTTGCAATTGATATAATTGTGGTGTTACTGCTGGTTTATCACGGCTGATTGTTGATTTGCTACTGCTGACTCCTTTTTCTTCCTTTTGCCTTAACTCAGGTACATGTTCTGCTCCTGCCTTGCTGTAGAACTCAATTTAAGAGTGAAATAAAGGCCATGCATGACTTCTCATGTTCAAACGCTTGATAACATTAGCCTCGCTGTGTTTATCAAACGCTTAGGAGTGCCTATCAAATGTTTACTAGATGTAATATCAACACCATACTGTTTGTTTGAAATTGATTCAGGAACTAGTTATGATTTCCAGCATTAGATTTCCATTACTCATTTGAGCCCAAAACTTGATGATTTCCTGGAAAACAATCTGCCAGTTAGCCTAAAACTGGGTTTGGTGACTGAGGTCCATATTTTCAAATAAAAATGATATCTCTTTCTATGGGCCAGCGTCGAGGCCCTAGCCGCTGAAAGCTTCACGTTATTTATTAACGTTAATGGATCTGACCTTTAAAAAATTTGAATTATAAATTTGGGCTTTCGAGTTAAGTAGCGAATTCAAATTACGAGGTTCTCCCCTTTTGTTTGAATCCGGACTTGAACTTGAGGTCCGAATTTTGTAATGCAAATTAATCAGGCCCTTTTAGAGACAAATTCAATAGAAAATAATAGCTTGCTTTAGGGTATCCTTAAATGTAACGAGGTGCGCCGTGCCAAACAAAATGCATAAATCGCGTGGCCTTCAAATGTTTTAGATTAAAATACGTAGAATATGGGACGTGCAATTTAGCGAATTTTCATGGCCTCCCGCAAAGTTAATAACGCGTTAGTCGCTTTAGGCGCGCTTTTTAATAATTTTACCTTCCTAAATACGGGTGTGCATTTCATGCAACCCAAATCAAAATCCCAAAACGTTGAATAAAAATGTGTTGAGGATCCGGGTGCATTTCATGTGACGTGATCCCAAAACACGTTTTTTAAACGACGTTCACTTTGCTTTAAAATTTTTAATTGAAAGCGGTGAATAATTCTAAAAAATTACACTATAGGATAACATGTATAAAAAATCAGATTTTAGCCATTTATAATAATTTAAGCGACCGTGCTAGAACCACAGGATCCGGGAGTGCCTAACACCTTCCCTCGGGTCAACAGAATTCCTTATTCAGAATATCTGGTTCGTAGACTCCAATTGGGAAGTTGAAAATTTTCCTCGATTTGGGATTCAAATTAAACCAGTGACTTGGGACACCAAAAGCCAAACCTATCCTAAGTGGCGACTCTGAATAAATAATCCCATTTCGAATAGTGTCACTTTAAATGGAAAAACTCCCTTATACATTATCCTTCGGGGTAGGTGTGTAAAAAAGGAGGTGTGACATCTGGAACGTCTCGTGTTTTTTCCCCTATAGCCTCTGGTTCTTCTGCCCTTTTCTTCTCCAAGTGAGAGCCCCCTTTTCTTGTCCTCTCCCTCCTATTTATATAGTAATTATTTCCTTTTATCCAACGGTTCTTAGCCAGAGGATCTTGGTCTGTTCATTGTGCATTGGGTCGTCCTCCTTAAATGTCACGACATATGCCACGCCGTACAATCTCTTAGATAGTTCGATCTCGGCAGTGGCCGAGATACTTGTTATTATGACGTCTTATGAATACGACCATGACTCAGTCAACTCCTCGCCATTCCCTTTAGGCCAAACCACGCGTGGTCAGATTTTGACCTATACAAAACCTTTATTTCAAGATAAGTCAAACTAATAATTTGGTTTTTACCTTGTGCAAGTAAGATTAAATTGAATAAGGATAATAGTATCAAAATGTAAACTGATGACGATTATGCTTTTGGAGGACTCTTTAGAAATGAACAAGGAAAATGGATATTGGATTGCTTAAGTAAGTTGCAACCAACTTCCAGCCTTGGTACGAAATTATATAGCATTAAAGAAGTGTTAAAACTAGCAAAGAAAATAAGATACGAAAATTTTAAAAGTGGAAATAGATTGCGTATTGGCCGTCTAGCTTATCAATGAGGAAGATATAGAGGGTGTTTGGCTAAGCTTATAAGCTGGTTAAACTAGCTTATAAGCACTTTTTGGCTTATCTATGCGTTTGGTAAAATTAAAAGTGCTTATAAGCCAAAAATAAGCCAAAAGTCATAAGTTGGTCTCCCCCAACTTATCAAATGTCAGCTTATAAGCAGTTTAAGTTTGACCAAAATATTTACTATTCTATCCCTAAAATACTTCTTTTTAAAACATAACTCTTCGTATACCTAGTTCTTCAGCTGCATATTATTAATTTCAGCACTTTTATCCAAACACGTAACTGCTTATTTTTTAAATCAGCTTCAGCACTTAAAAGTGTTTTTCAGCACCTAATACTTATCAACTACTCTAAATCAACTAAGCCAAACGGGCTCATACAGTCGCCAACTTATGGTTATTATTAAAAATTATGAATATTTATTGAGTGTTAACAAGACCACCATTACACATATTTGGACGAAGGTGAACCACTGTGCCGATTTTGTGGCAAACGAAGTACACAAACATTAAGAGGATTTGTCTATCTAGGAAGTTGCTTCAAGGAAATGAAGTTTCTTTCCCTAGCCGACTTAATTTATGTAGCTTACGAAAGATTATTTATCACTGTGCCAAAAAAGAAAATCAAGTTATTTTATATCATCAGTGAATTTTAACATGTGACAGCATATTAATTATTATTTTTATGACAATATTTATTAATATTATTTAATCAATTTATTTGTAATTTTCTAATAAATGGCACAATTTATATATATATATATATATATATATATATATATATATATATAGTAGAACTTGACATTTGCCTATTTGCCACTTCCATTTGGAAGTCCAAGTGGCTAACAATCATCATTGTTCTCTCTTTTCTTATGTAAGGATAAGGTTGAATTGTTTCCTCTTTTTAGTGGGACTATGAGTACACAAGAAATCAATTAGCATGAAAATTGCTTCTTCACTTAAAAAAAAAAAGAGTTTTTTCATAAACCACTATAGTTTAGAGCCTAACAACTATAATTTACCTAATCACCATTCGTAGCTACTGTTCAATTGTTACAAACTTATATTACTTGTATCCATTCGTGCAACGAATACAGCATGTGTCAATTATATTCATTCGCGCAACGAATACAACCTGTATAAACTGTATTCGTTCGCGCAATTGTATCCATTCCTGCAATGAATACAATATGTATCAACTGTAACCAAGACGAAAGACAAGGGTGTATTATATGTATCATATATGATACAACTTGTATCATATACAAAACATACAACATGTATCGACTGTATTTGTTCACGCAATGTATACATCCTGTGTCAACTAGGGCTGTTCAAAACCGAACCGAACCGATGGCTTATTGGCTTATTGGTATCGGATTATCGGGGTAATGGATGGTGAGCGAATTGAGATTTTATAAAACGGCTTAACGGTTTTAGGGCGAATTACTCAATTTTCTTATCGGGTTAACCGTTAACCCGTTAAGAATTTTTATATTTATACTTTTACCCGTATGTATATAAAGTACTATTAAAACCTAAATGGCTAAATTCCTAATTTCTAATTCTCAATAGAATTGTCGTCTGTCTGTAGCTAATGGCATTGGCAGTCGTCTTTGGCTTCTAATAAGGAAAAGCTACAACAACTAACAGAGACAGTTTGAGCTATGCATTTGGCCGTTTAGTATTGATTGTTCAAAAAAATTCTATTTGGTTTAGCCGATAAACCGCCCAATAACCACCCGATAATTATTAATCAGATACTAATCCGCCTGTTGTCTTATTGGATGGCTAGTGGCTTAGGATATTTATAATCCAATAACCGATAAGCCAAACCGTTAAGCGTAATTATCCGCCTGATCCGCCCGATAAGCACCCCTAGTGTCAACTGTATTCATTTGTGCAACGAATAAAACCTGTATAAACTGTATTCGTTCTCGCAATTGTATTCATTTGTGCAAGAAATACAATATGTATCAACTGTAACCAAGGCGAAAGACAAGGGTGTATCATATGTATCATATATGATACAACTTGTATCATATACAAAAGAAACGACATGTATCGACTGCATTTGTTCGCGCAACGAATACAACTAAGGCGAAATACAGAAATACAGAAAAATAATGTTCTTGTTGAGATTCAAACACAAAACCTTCACTAGCTAAGCAAGCACTCTAACTAACTAAGCTATAAGATCTTGTTTCTTTTTTGTTTCGGTTCAAAAGAATTAATCTCTTATTTCATGGATTTGTTATAAAATTCAAATATAGCTACGTATGGTAAATTTATTGAAAGTATAGCTACGAAATACAATGTAAATAGTTGTTGTGTCGCGTAATTTTCCCATAAATCACATAGATATAATGTGATATATATTATTACATATATGCATAATATGTATTATGTAGTGTGGTAGGAACCTTCCTTATGTCGAGGAGGTAGGAATCTTCCTTTCAAGTTTAAACTTTAAAGTACTTGTTCTGAACAACACTTGGACCACACTACATACCAATCACTCGAGGCTTTAATGTGTATATATCTTTTTGGTAAACAATTCACACGAAGAATTTCATCCATCCACATATAGTCTGATAGTGAAAGATGCTAAGTGATGATTGAAGGATTAATCAAAGTTTAATCCACCACGCTACTGCTACTGTAAAAATATTGAATTTCTTTTATTACACTAACACAAATAATTTCCTCTAAGGCACTGATAAACCAACGTCTTCGTATGTATATCGCTCGAATTTCTTGATTCATGACGCCGATTATTTGCACTTTAAATCTCGTGACTCGACCTGTACACCAAATATCCACCACTTTCAAAGTTAGACTTGTGGTCTGAATACTAGTTTTTAATTTTAAATTTCGGATAAGGAAGTCGCATTAAAAAATCTAATTTTGACAAATTAGCCATTTCTAAAATCATGCTAAAAAAGTAGCTATTTGTGCAAACCACCCAGGACGACATACTCTCATTTAATTTATTGAGAACATGTTTGGCTTGATGTATAGAAAGAAATAATCTCGGTATAAAGAAGTTGAAATAGTTATTCAATTTTGGTTTTATATATATCCTGCGTATTGTTTACAGTTTTGCCAATTTAGGTATTATTTTATACCACTTATATAGGGTAAAGTATCCAAAAGGATAAAATCATCCTGGTCTTTTTTCTAGAAGCCTACGAAGGTCAAGCATTGAAGGCTATAATTTAAAGTCGTTATTTTTTAATTTAAAACATAAATAAATATTTTAAATGATATCTTATATATCCAATTTTAGTGCAGTGATCCAAACACCAAACAAAGAAATAATTTTTGGATTACTAATCCTTGTATTATTAATTCCTATATTATCATAATCTATACTTTTGAACCAAACAACCCTTTAGAGTCGGCAAAACAGAATAGGGGGAAAGTACATAAACAATCATTTTTAGGATTGCTATTTAGTGATTAGCCAATATTTTTTTATCCTGAAAATTTAAACTAAAAATTTTAATTTCATGACAATTCAAGACATTTATATCTTAAAATTTGAACAAAAATATTTAAATTCATGATACATTAGCTAATTCCTAAAGGAATTTTTACATTCCTATACCATATAGGAAACCTTATTACCCTCAATGTTTAAAGTTTGATATAATTACATTTAGTGTACCAAATTACCAATTCTATACCATAGTGTATTTTAAGAGTACAATTAATGCAGCATATATCCCTCCTTAATTCAAGGTACCAAAAATGGGCCCTTTTTTTTGGTTCTGTGTCTTTTAGCAGCTTCTCTCCTTCGTTTACATTAAACATATTCCTGAATATATTCCTTCTCCCTCCTTCTTTCACTATTTTCAACTTCCTCTTCACCGTTTCTGAAAACTTTGGCCCCAATTTCACTGCAAAACATCAAAATAGGAAAATATTTTTATTGTTTTCTTAAAGAAGGAAAAAGGAAAAGAATGAACTAGATGTAAATAGACGCATACCATGCTCACGAATTCTATAAGCATAACTTTTTGCCTTCTTTCCCAATTTTCTTTGCATAATTATAGCAGAATCATCTTGACCTGCAATTAATATCAATGAAAATAAAAGAGTTAGGAAAAATGAGTTTTGTTTAATTTTCCTGTTTTTCATAAATATTTTGGACATACTTGGTTTTGACTGAAATTCAGATTGAAACTCGAAGAAGAAGAAGAAGAAGAAGACATATTGCAGAAATTTGTAGATAAATTGTAGAACAATTGTAGATAAATTGTAGACTGTTTTTTGCAGAAGATTTTGTAGAAGTTTTAGTCGTTTTGGATTTGTAAAAACATAAAACAATGTATCTACAATCAGAATACAGATAATCTACGATTTATCTACAAAATATCTACAAACTGGATACATTGAATTTTAATATCCCAATTCCCATTTCAATTGTAGATAATTTGTAGATATAGTGAAAATTTTGTAGTCATCCATTTTAGGATGTCAGACATTTTGAAATCAGCAATTTCTAATCATAGATTGTAGTTTATTTTGTCGTATAAATGTAGTAACTTTGTAGATAATTTTGAAAACAACATTGCTTTATTCTTTCATTAAACTGATTTGTAGTTTAATTGTAGGCAGATGTAGTAATTTTGTAGATAATACCGTAAAATCATAATTCTATGCAATTTCGAACTATACAAACCTGCACTTGTGTTATCGTTGGTGATTGCCAATTCCATATTGAAATCTCGTACACTTATACATAACGAATATGAACCTAAATTTTTATTCTCCTTTTTGGTCTCCATATACACACGAACCCCCCCATATCATTCTAAATTTGTTCGTTTTTTGGATTTCTAGATTGAGAAAAAAAGATGAAGAACAGATATATGATCGCCAATTTGATTTCTGAAAACGACGAAGAACAGAATATAGCACTTTTGAGTTGTTGAATCTCGAAGATTTGAATTCTACAATTTGAATTCAGTTTGTTGAAGCTGTCGTAGTTGAATATGTTCGTACTTTTTGAAGCTGTTCGTACTTTTTTTAAAAATTTTTGAATTGTAGTTTAAGAGAAAAATACGCAGATGAGAAATCTCCTTTCTGTTTCAAAAATTGAATTTAATGTAGGATCAATCAATCCCAAGATTCTTTCCTGATTTTTAGCGCGTTTTTAAGGGAATATTCTGCCCTTTTAATACCTAATAAACGAATGGTACAGAAATTGTAGGAAAAATGTGGACTAGGTGGGTAATTTAGATACTATGCACATATTTGGTAATAAAATTTCATATATGGTATAGGAAGGAAAAAATCCCATTCCTAAATAACAGCCATTTAGAGTGGCTACCTGGTGTCATTTCCACCGTAGAATCTCCTCATATATTTTATTGGGCCTCAAGATTTATAGAGAGGCCCAATACGTAAAGACTTTTCATCTAATAAGCAATCCCACGAAGCCCACCAATAGTTGGGCAGATGATTTGAACTGGAATTTCCATCTTTTGGGCTTTTAAGCTCTATTTTCCTTATATAACGGTAGGTAGATCCTTAGGGTTTCTCTTCATCGAGAGGGAGGGCACGCAACAGCATCAGCCATGGTTCTCAAGTAAATTTTCTGCCGTCTCTTTCACACTATTGTTCGTATATTCTATATGTATTTTTGAATTCCTTTAATACATGCCATGATTTCTTACTGTACTGGTTGTCGGTGTTTAAAACTTGGTAATTTTTTTTGCAAAGGATATCTTATGCTCCTTTACATTTACCTAGATTTAGCTGATGGAGAAGAATCGACGTTTTTGGAAACGGTTCAAAATCTATATTTATATGCATAGTAATGTAGATGAGAATCTCTAATTGTGGGAAAATGTTGCTCAGATATACAAATAGGAGATATATCTAGTCATTCAAGGAGCAGAATAAGGTATAACGGCGTAGTGATTGATGATACTTTTGAGTATGAAAGGTTTGTAACAATATGTAAATGTCAGATTGGAGCGATTGATATGGGTAAGAGTTTGAGATATTAGTAATTTTGACTTTTAGGGGAAAATATTTTCATGGAGAGAGCTTACGGAGAAAATGTTGCTTGGGCATAGAAATAGGAATAGCATAATAGTGGGTTCATTATAATCTATGAGTATTAAAGGTTTGCAACAATGTCACGACCAAGGGTGTGGCCTATTGGTCAATAAAGTGGGAGGAGAACTATGAGGTTTAACGTTCAATTCTGAGACAAAAACCACTAGGTGTTTCTTCCCATCTGTGTGAATAGAGTTACCTGGTGCGTGTGAGGTAGCAGTTATGTCTTAGAATTAGTCGAGCATGCGGGCCCGGACACCATGGTTATCAAACAAAAAAAAGAGGTTTGTAACAATGTTATATGACAACTGGTTTATGTAATATGGATAAAAGTTGAGATATTTGCAGCGTTCAACTTTAGGGGAATAATCTCCAGTGGAGAACATTTTCCAAAATTTGATATTTCCCCAAGTTATCATATCAAACACCCTAATTCACAGCTAGATATGACAAGGTTGAACGCTCTTGAAGGATTATTTTTACCTGCAATTTATTTTCTTTTTTGAATGCTTACTCATGCATAGAGACTGGTGATTTGGTCTTCTAGTTTTCATTATATTGCATCTCATTATCCATTGAACATGATATTCAATAGTTCTTTTTAATTATTTGTGAGGTACTCTAAATTGTACTACTTGAGTTTTATGCTGCTTATGAACCTGCATTAGATGTGTACAGCATTGCCGGCGGACGGCACTCTGCAGTTATATTCCTGGTCATCTGTGATGTTTCTACTAGGCTTACATAAAATAGTAGATAGTAGGGTAATTTCATTCTATGTTCTACTAAATCCTATATGAAATCGTGTTGTAATTTCAGAATGGGTATTGCTCCTGAGAGATTAGTAACCGCCAGTTTTATTGCATATGAATTTGTTGGAGCTTGCTCATTTCCTTTAGTTTGGCTATTCCCCTGGTAATCGTACAACATAAATTCGAAGTGATGAATCGTAATTGTTTTCTTACATTAATTGCAGGACAGAACTCTGTCGTTTCAGTGGTGGCAAGATTTACCCTGGGAGGGGCATCAGATTTATTCGTTCAGATTCTCAGGTATTCTTTCAATAGATAACCTGCCATATTTCTAGTCGGTTATGGTTAATTTGTTTGTATTCTTAGGAACAGGAGGAAAATCCATGCTAGTTTCCGTTATCACTTTATGATATTTTGACTCTTTTAGGTGTTCCTATTCCTCAATTCAAAATGCAAAAGATACTTCCACAACAGGCTGAAGCCATCAAAACTTACTTGGACAGCTATGTATAGGAAGCAACACAAGAAGGTGAGTTTTCAGTAAACCTTCAGAGTTCAGACCAGAAGTTATAACTTACTCAAGCTCCTTTTTTTTTTGATGTTTTACTTTTAAGTTGCCTCTAACTTTTAATAATGGTAATTTTGTTGTCTCATAATCTATACTATTACTAGGGAATATTCCCTTTCATAAGTTGCCTCTTGTTTTGCTTGAAAAACATGCATTAGCTACTGAATTTTCCTAGGCCTTTTCCATTTTTGGATATTATGCTAACGTAATTTTGCTACCTGTGTTTGCTTACATTAGGATATTGCACAAGAAGCTGTTAAGAAGAGGCGACGTGCCACCAAGAAGCCTTACTCTAGGTCCATTGTGGGTGCAACCTTGGAGGTTATCCAGAAGAAAAGAACTGAAAGGCCAGAAGTTCGAGATGCTGCCAGGGAGGCTGCTCTTCGGTTCGTTTCTACTAATTCCTGATTTTGTTTATGTATGTGCATGCCGACGTGCATCTAGTTTGTCTCGCTTTGGGCAGTCTTATCTGATATCTTGTACCAGACTTAGTCAGGTATTAACATTTTCATCATGTGGTTAATATAGTTACTAGTCTGGGAAATTAATGGTGTCTATCGTTACAGATGTGCTGATACCACTAAAGCACCTTCTGTTCCATATGGGCCCAACATGAAGTAACCCATTTCTTCTCTTGATAAAGAAAACTTGTGTTAAAATCACCTAAACATGAAGTAACCCATTTCTTCTCTTGATAAAGAAAACCTTATGTGTTAAAATCACCTAAAGCCTAAAGCATTATGTAGATTCTGCTTTCCCATCACAATGCGTGGTGTATATCCCGGTGCAAAGAGAAAATGGATTATGGTGTTAATCGTTGAAGTAAAAGTCGACACATTCCTGATTTTGTTTATCAGTGTGCATACCATTGCCTTGCATTTGGTTCGTGTGTCTTTTGGCAGTCTTTATCTGCTAATCTGATATCCAGACTTAGTCAGGTATTAACATTTTCATCTTGTGGTTAATACAGTTACTAGTCTGGGAAATTAATGGTGTCATCGTTACAGATGTGCTGATACCATTCAAGCACCTTCTGCTCCATATGGGCCCAACATGAAAGTTACCCATTTCTTCTCGTGATATTAATGTGTAAAAAACACCTAGAGTCTTGGGTAATAGCGTATACATGATACCCGGTGTATCATTCTGGTGCAAGGAGAAAATGGATTATGGTGTTAATCATTGAAGTTCAAGCTGATGCATGTTTTTTGGAGCTGATGGGAATAAACTGAACTTTGTCTATGGCTTTTGTGCAGTGAAATTAAGGAAAGGATTAAGAAGACAAAGGATGAAAAGAAGGCTAAGAAAGCAGAGGTGACGGCCAAGTCCCAGAAAGCTGGAGGAAAGGGCAACCTCCCCAAAGGAGGTGCATCAAAAGGTCCTAAGCTTGGTGGCGGCGGAGGAAAACGTTAAGCTGCTGTTCATTTTGTTTCCTTATTAGCAATAGATTGTCTTGTTTGAAGACCACTGTAAACGACCATCATTTACAATAGTTACATCTGCAGACAGAAGTTTCTCGTAAGACAATTTGCATTTAGTTGAAAATGCAGCTATTGATTCCCCTCGGATTGCTGACCAGTTGTGGGTGCATTCTATGTTACGGCTATCGTTTTTAGAAATCTGTCTTCAAATGTGTGCGAAAGCTCTTGCAATTTTTATATATTGCAGCTCTTATATTCATTGTCAAACAGATAATTGTAGCAAGACCTGGCCACTTAGCTAGTCACCGGAGCTGCTAAATTATTGAGGCTAACCAAACCCTTGGTTTGTTTTACGGTCGAGCCTTGAGTTAAGGTGAGGTTGAGACGTTTAGCTGACTCCTTTCACGTTTGTTTTCGTAAAAAAGAGTTACTTTCACAATAAGTAAATTGATTAAGAAAAATACAGAACAATCAGTAGTTTAATTTGAGTATTTGATGGTTGAATTCAAATGCAATTTGATTGTATGATTTACTAGTTCAAATTATACCCTAAATTTTGATGAGGTTAAATAATTTTTAAAACATAAAAATGAATTTCTGGCCAAGTCAAGTGACCTTTCAATCACATTATCACAATCCCTTTCATAAACGACAACTTCAGTTGCTTCCATTGCTTCTCCATCTCAGCCGGTGGGAGTAGGTAATCATTACACTTCTTTCAGAAAAAAACCAAGGTAAGACAATTGTTTATTTTCGAAAACGTTGACGGGTTTCTCAAAATTGATTTTGATTTGGATTAGATGTCCTTTTTCTTTTCTTCTTTTGGGATTGGGATGAGATTCTCAAAATTGATTTTGATTAGATGTCCTTTTTCTTTTCTTCTTTTGGGATTGGGTTGAGATCGTGCAAATAGTATAAGATTGAGGAAAAGCTTCGCGGAAATACAATGACTCAAGGAATCCATTCACAATTTGATTCTAGAATAAGCTTGTGTTCGCCTAAATTGAAGACAAGACGAACAAAAGTCTTGTGCCTTTTAAATATACTCAACCTTAGTGT
The DNA here is from genome assembly GCF_001879085.1 of Nicotiana attenuata. NCBI lineage: Eukaryota > Viridiplantae > Streptophyta > Magnoliopsida > Solanales > Solanaceae > Nicotiana > Nicotiana attenuata. The sequence continues at coordinate 33,332 of NW_017671124.1, forward strand.
ACCACAAGCAAGAAGGCTTGGACAAATAAAAAGGAATCGCCAAGTTTTTTTTGCCTATGCTGAATATAAAGCTGAGATCTCATGATTCTCAACACATCTCATTGACTATTAGACCACATCTATGGATTTACAACGACTCTTCCAATTTTGCTTCTTTGATGACTCGAACTCCTGATTTGGGTGCTCTCGCCAATAGAGCAAAATCTGGCATCAAAATAAGTCTGAATTCCTATAATAATATTCTCAACACATCTCATTGACTATTAGACCACATCTATGGGTTTACAATGACTCTTCTGATTTTGCTTCTTCGATGACTCGAACTCCTGATTTGGGTTCAGGACCACAGGTCTATATTATGAAGTAGGTGACAGCTTATATTTGCTTTACTATCAGCATGAACAACTGTTTTGATAGACTTGTATGCTGAAGTTGTTGGATTGCTTAATAAAAGACAAAATCTAACGGCCATGCTAGTACCCATTTGAAGGCGCCAAGCCAAAAAGTAGATTGGGGGGGGTGGGTGGGGTGGGGGGGGGGGTATGATAAGCTAGAATCAGGTCTAAATTGGAACAAGGATTAGTCAAGCAGCCTGAATGATAAGAAGAGAAGAAAACTATGGCCATCTTATGTAACAATCAGAGACAGCTTTCCTGCAGTTCAGAGCATATTGACTTACCATTAAATGCAAGTGAATCCAGCACATAGAAAAGGTTGTTAATGATCAAGATGTCATAATAACCAAAAATCACATAACAGTGCTGAAATGCTCTATAAAAGTGGAAGAAATGTACCATATTTTTCTGTACATAAAATTGACAAAATAGCTAGAACTTTTCTCTAATGAAAAATGAACAAAGTATACTTTCTTGATCTTCTGCAAAACGTATTCTATTCTATGCAACAAAACTGGATCAAGTACATAACAGTAACATTTACATGGAGAAAGACGACAAGCCTAAGGCAAAAAATTTACAATGACATTCTCCACAAAAGAGACGTTTTAAGGCGGCAAACCCAACAATTTTCGTTCTGGGAGCATTGACAAGAATACGTCACTTACAGATACTTCAAACCCCTTTGCCTGTATGGACTTTCAAATCACTGGGGGTAATTGATACAGAATCTACACAAAGCCCACCTTTGGAATGTGTGCAGTCAATCTGTTTCATTGAGAATCTAACTTCAGTCACAGGATCTGATGAACTGACAATAAATTCACCCACTTTGTACTCAATCCAGCTCCCACGCTTGATATTGCCATTTGCATCGTTTTGCCCAATGTCATCTAGAAAGCACTCACTAACTGCATGTTGCCCATCAGAAGTAGACAGTTCAAACCGTACTGGCCCCAAATCCCATCCATGAGTATGCTCAAAGTTGCAAGCACGCCGGCCGAGTCTTTTGAAAATTTTTCCAAGGTGAACTCTGAATGTTAGTGTGTATATATCAGGAGGAAAAGGAAAGTTCACCGTGCCGCTTAATTCAAACCACCATACCTGCTGGCAATATGCCACAACATGAAACCTGCAAGAAAAAGCGTCAAAGTTTGCGATATCCCTCATCACCAGCAATGCTCAGTTGTGCAAAAACAAGGAGGAGGAAAAAACTAGTTCTTTCATGTATAATTCACTGGAGAAAAGGAGGAGATTTGGGCAGGACTCT
>NW_017671124.1:35016-204428 GCF_001879085.1 Nicotiana attenuata
ACACAAAAACACTCGCATATACCATAGTTTTACATGCTGCTTCTAGCTACACCAGTAAGTAAATAAGATTACGAGTTAAGACTGATCGTACATTTTGCTAGAAAAAATTAATTAAGGGATTGACTTGGTGCTTTATACCACAGAGCAGGCCTGACAAGTTCAAGGCTTCAATTGCTACAGAAGTGAGTTGCCAAACACCAGGCACATTTCCAGTCTTTAAACATCAGTTAAGGCACTTCCATTAAAATCTTAGTGTTCTTAATTTATCCGATTCTCAGTTATGGATTTTAAACACAATGACATATTCAATAACATAAATCTGAATATGACATCATAACAGCCATTTTCCCATAGATGCAACTAATACACATCAGGTATCTCGTTCAAACACGAATTGGAAGAGGTATCATTACCTAAAATGGAAATAATTTTTTGTCGCATTTGCAGAAAAAGATGCTAAATCAGTCAAAATTTGCACTTAGAACTCATCACGAAGTACAAGCTCATCTGGTAAAAAAAAGATGAAGAAAGCAACCCACTAATAACTCTAATCAGGCATAAAAACTGAGGGTATTGTACAAGCGGTGTCAACACCATATACTGGCAAGTAAATCAGAGAATTTTCCACTTAAAAATCCACTCCAGCACTGTCGGGTTTAGAGAGAAGGCTGAAAGTGAAATTGAGTTTGTTTTTGTCCATTTTCGCCTCTGGGTGAATACATAAACCTCTTTTTCACATGTCCCCAAGAGAATGGCCTAGTGATTGAGGCAGGGAGAAACAACTTGGAAAGTTTAGGTCCGGATTCCTTCTACAACACTTGGTCTGCTCCAATCTTAGTAGGCATGCTTACCTTGGCAACCTATGCTTGTGGGCTAAATAGGTAGCTCAGTGGTCAGTGGATTAGTTGAGGTCTGCATAAGCTGGCCTGATACCACCAATAATTTGCAAAAATCAAATAAAACATAAAAAAGAAACCTAAACTTATTTTAACATGTATTGCTCATAATAATTTTATCATGTGATGCATGGGAAATGGGAAAATCCCAAAATACATACGTAGCCCAACTCATTGGGAAAAAATAGCTACTAATATCATTTCAGAAGCGGATATCCAACCAGTTCAAAACTTCAAAATCAGATCATAACTGCAGCAATAAGCTTAAACGACATTGTTACACATGGTTTTAATCTAACCTTGATTCTTCTGTAGGAAACCAGTTCCAGTGTCTCCTGTCTTCCATACCAGTTATCGACATCGCTTTCGAGGATATCGACATGCAAATCCTTCCACTTATTCTGTCCAACCATACTTCCTGCATTCTCGCCCATCAAGAACATACATCTTAGTGAGATCAAACATCACACCAAAACATTGTACTAAAATTGAACTCATAAATACACACCAAATTCAACTGCAACAAGATCAACTTATTTTCCTCAAACTTTCTTTCCCAGACCTCAAGTGCAAGACTGAGGTGAACAGTACAGACAGAGAAATTAAGCAGTGGTAACTTTACATTTCATAATCCCTCCCCATACAAGCAAATGAACATAATTGAAAAATACCGCACTCAAAAACTCATAGTCATAGCAAGCTGGCCTAGGCACAACCTTTATCAATTTAGGGAAAACCATACTTATCGTTAGCCAACACCACTTACCCATTAGGTCAGGAAAAAAATGGGAAAAAAGGAGCAGCAAAAAAAACGAATATTAACCACAACAAATAACACCACTTTATGTCTTATTTTATTTTTGTGGTTTTCCAGCCTGCGCCCCTTACCTACTTTGGGGCACACCTAATCTGGATTCGCACTGGAATTAAGCAATCCCTAACAAGGCAACTCCATTCCAGGCTCAAACCCAAATCTGGTTAAGGATGGAGGGATATTTACCACCCAACCACAATCTTTGGTGGTAGCACTTCAGTTCAACTTGAAAACTAAACTTGAATACTACATATAATAATATATATCAGCTAAAGCATCAAATGACAACTACAGAGTAGCACCAGCATCAATTTTGACCCAAAACCCCCATTTATAAATTATTTCTTACAGGAAAACGCAGAAAATCCTTTAGAAACAAATGTCAGCAGAAATAAGGAACATCACAAAAATATCAACATGCCTTATTGCCATCATCAAACGGGACGGAACGAGCGAGGAGAGCAAAAATGTCTTTCTTACAGAGACCCTCGTAATTTTGTTGAGGCAAAAGGTCGAGCAGTTGGTGGTAATTACAAGGAAGTTTAGATTCCCAAACAGCGTCTGAAGAAGCGGCACCACGAAAAGCACGATTGAGCCGTGCAAGGTTACAAATCTCCGGCGGCGTTAGGTACATGAAAACGCAAGCCACGCAACTTTCCGGTATGTCACCAAGCCCTGGTCTGCCGTTGGCTGACCCGTTTTCCGTCAGGTTAGATAATGATGCGCCCATGCGATTTGGCAGTTTTTTTGTTTTTTTGTTTTTGTTTTGAGGGGAGGGGCAATAGTGTCAATTCATGGTTTGTCCGGTGGTGATGCGGTGGTCTCCGGTGAGGTAAAGTGGTGGAGTTAAGGCGGAGAATGGCTGAGTGCGGTTGTGATCAGTAAGGAAAAGATGCGTGAGAATTTTCTTAACAACCCGCTTTCGTATAGTGGAAGATTTCCGCAGTTTAACATTTGCTTTCTCCCTTTTATTACTCTTTTGAGAATATTATAACAGAGAATTCTGCCTAAATATCTTTCCGATATTTTCAGAAGGGTATAATGTATAAATTTATTTGTTTTTTTTTAAAGGATATACAATATAATATATGTATGAGTAATAATTATCTGATAAAATATTGCTATTATAAAAAGGGACACTCAAGTTGTAGCTACTACCAGCAGTGTCATCCTTATCCAACAAACTAATAAAAAAAATTATTTGAACTGATTCTAATAGATTGTATTTGGTCAAATCATTAAAAGTATTTTTGTTTGTTGTATACTGTCAAAATCATGTGTCCCCATTTTATAATCTCGAGGGGTCGCGTCGATAACAAGTTCAATATGGAACGGGCTCGAGCCTGATGGCAGAACTCGAAGATCGAAGCGCTCGATGAACACCGGGGCCGAGTATGACCAACCTCGAGATATACCGTTATGGTTCTATAACAGAAAGAGTGAGATTCCCGCGGTGGCCCTAAGATCATGGCGTAAATTCCGGAACGGATTTGTACTAGGCAGTAGGCAGTTAGCCAGCTGTATAATAAGATTTCCTACTACAATTAGAATTGTACCTTATTTAGGATTCCCTTACTATATAAAGGGGACTCAATCATTTGTAACGCATGAATCATTGACAAGAGAATATACATTTTCACCTTCTTGCCTACTATGCATCTGAATCATCTTATTTGCCTTATTATTTTATTGTTCTCATCCACCTACCTCGAGGTCGCCATTGCTCAAGGTCGAGGTCTGCTTACACGATTGGTTTGACTTACCTTACTCTTTGATTTATACATTAGATTCTTTGTTCATCAATTAGTATTAGATTAAATCACATATCTTTAAAACTACAATACAAGTTTAATTGTTACTCGGATTTTAGGGTAAACATTTTTATTAGAACAACAATTTATGTTTGATTTTTTTTTAAATGTGATTTTAATCATCAAATTATGAAAAACGGACATGTATATGTTTACCTTGCAAGCAATATTATTGAAAAGAATAATAATTTACTTATTTATTAGTAGAGACTTTATTTAAAATTTTCAAATTATATAATTAAAATATTTACTTTCTATTTTAGATTTGGTTAGATATACACAATGAAAGAGTTATGAAGATAATGGTAAAACTACTATGGTGAAGGAGAATGGAACAATGTTAGTAATTGTTTATTTTCCTTTTAGGAATCGATAAGCGGTAGTATTATACATAAAATTACTAATAAGTATATTGTGGTCTTGAACTCTTGATATTAATTTTCTGTATATGCTTCTGCTTCTGAGTAATTTATTCTCTCTTTTTTTCTTTTCAAATCAGTAAAATTACTTCCCTTGCAGCTCACAATTACATTTCCTTTTTCGACTAATTAACACATCAATCTACAAAAAATTGCAGTTTTAAAAAAGAAAATAAATATACTTTTAGCTACCAATTAGAGCTTGGCGAATATGCTATCTGTGTTGGCGTTATAAAAATTTAATTTTCACATTTTGTGAGCCGTCGACAACTTTGTAGGCCTCTTGGTAAGACCGACTGATCTTCGACATGTTCACATTAAAGATAAATAATTTACAACCATCAAATATATATAGATATAAAGGATTATTATGCTCGAGTAGAGCAAATACAACATGTAATTTCACATCAACTTTAAGTGGTAGTATAAGTTATTTTTTCTTCGTTATACATAAACCTTGTAAAATTGCAAGTAATTCGCGGTAGTATAAGTTATTTTTTCTTTGTTATACGTAAACCTTGTAATAATGCAAGTAATTCTGAAAATCTCGTCATTGTTATAAAACAATAAATGAAGTGTATTGCAGAGAAAAGCAGAGAGAGAATTCTTATTGATATGGGATGAATTACAATGGAATAGAACCATCTATTTATAGGGAGAGAGTGACTTAGTCACCAAGCAATGAACCCTAGAATCTCTCTAAATATAGATATTCACCATAATTACATTTCTATTTATAACACTCCCCCTTGAATGTCTATTCAACAGATAATGTGCCTCGTTAAAACCTTAACTAAAATAAAACCTAGTGGGGAAAAAATTCTAGAGAAGGAAAAAGGGTACACGTATCTAACAATACGCCTTTTGGTTGCCTCGTTAAAAACCTTGCAAGGAAAACCCAGTGGGACAAAACCTTGTAAGGGAAAAAGAGTACAACGCGTATTAACTCCCCCTGATGAGAGCATCAATTCACATCCTTGAGCATTTACATTCCAATCTTGTGCACCATCTTCAAAAGATCTTTGGTAGAGATTTGATGACAAATCAGCCATATTAACTTGAATGAATATATTGCACCTTGAAATCATCATTCTTGATAGAGATGAATTGTCTTCATATAATCTTGTTGGAATCGTCAGTTCAATATCTTCACATAGAGGTGAAAACTCTTGCTATCATATTATCATGCATATAGTTATAGCAAGATACATTTGTGCACAAACTGCACTGAGGATGTAGTACTTCATGACCATGAATCTATATGCTTTAAGCAATTTAAATCCTTCAGGGAATGTTAAGTCATATAAGCCATATAATAGACTTTAGATGCATATCAAGTTTTCATGTCATGCTAGACATATAAGATATCGAAAACTGATTGCACATACCATTGACTTTATACTTTCAAGTGTTTGAACTACATGTTCAAAACTACACGTCTTTCATATGAAACCAATTCTATTTGAATTGTGTCTCTTCTATTTGGCCAATATTTTTGTGTCTGTATTCGACAGACTTAAAATTCTCATCTATACTTAGCGTTTTCATAGATGTCGTCGACGAATATTTTATATTGGTTCCAACCTCCTTTTTTTCATAAAGACATAACATAGAGATCTCTTCATTTATATTTTCCGGTACCTGAATCTCTCCTGAGATTTTATGAAGTGTTATGTCATGTGATCTTCTAGATCACTTGCCTCCTTTGTTATGATCATTTAGATCATTTGCTCATCTTCTTTATCAAGAAGTTTATTTGAAATCGATTTGTCTATACGCTTCAACCGTACAATAGACTTTGTCCTTCTAGGATTTAATAGGAGCATTTGCAATGAGAATATAGTTACTTTCTTTGGGCCAGCAAATGCGTCTGGCATGCTTTGCAATATATTGCAAATGAATTATCCTTTTATGAACTTCAAGTTCATATTATCTTATTCGAGGATCTAGATGTACAAATGATAATTCATTCCACGTAACTTTTTCTCAACTGTTTATCATGTCTCCCCCTCATGTTAGAAAAACTAACTTGTTACCTCAACATTGAGAATCCACCTTGTGCGTTATGGTGTTAATCAAAATATACACCGCACATCAATAATAATAAGATGGAATTATCTGGTTCCTGACCCTCAACCACTTGTGAGGGGAGAAAATAATATACTTTGGTATATAACGTATATCAAACTGATATAGATAACTTTGTTCTCATAAGCAATTATTTAGCTATTAAGTAGAGGCACTTAATAAATTATTTTGCTAAACCAACTGTGATTTAAACCAACTTATCAAGATGAACTTCTTGAATAGAAAATCTGGAAATTATGCTCGAAATTAAATTATTGAGCAAGTTACCTCGCAAAACACCATGTTGCGGGTTATTAATAATCGCACATGTAACCATCTCATAGATGCATCTTATGTGGTATACATGGCAGGTGAATGGGCTCATATTCACCTTTGATATTTTCAGCATTCATGGGATTCAATCCCAATTTTAGTTGGTATATCAATTAATGAGAACATGCAACATAAGAGAATTCGTAAAGAACTTTCTAGTTCTTTAATATTTACCCATGTGAATTCTCTTTTATTTTTGCACATCATACTTAAATTGATATGGGTAATATGCCAACTGAATAAATTATCAATATTGATAAACTTCAGATTTACACCATGACGTGTGCAATTATCAATAAACTCCAAGTTTATTATGATATGAATTTTTATATCAATAAACTTCTCTTTATTGTGGCATTCTTTTGTTTGTGTAGTATAAACTGGAGAATAAAGCGGGTAGCTTTTCACATACATATTATCCCGCTACAAGTTGTAGTAATAGAAGATATTAAATCTTTCCTTTATTTATAGTCTCAGTATGACTAACCGCTTTCGTGAATACTTTAGAAACTCAATTAAGTTTCTTTGAGACTTACTACAACATAATGCCTTATTGATACTTAATTTTGTTCCTCCAAATAGTAATAATTGGCTCTTCCAGAGCTCTCAATTAATTTTGTACTACCACATATTCATCAACATCCATATGGTGAATATCTCTTTTAAAGAGAAAGTTATACCATTATGGTTATGGTCAAATTATATGCAAGATATGTTTCTTGCATTAATGTTATTCTTTAATAGTCACATTACCAAAATATTTTGGCGTTCAATAAGTACGTGACCAATGACCATTCATGTCATAATAATGACATTATTTTCTTATATCATCTCAAACCTCCTTCTAGATGTGAGTGTGGTATATTCATTACCACTAGCACGTTCATATTCTTCCAAGAATGAATATGTATTCATAAATCAGATATTGTCACATTCACATCATGAATTGACCATAATCATCTCTATGTGCTTTATATAATCTCACGTCAAATCGATGACAAATATTACTTTCACAGAGTGAAGGATTATTTTGAGAATCCTTATTATTCTCATTATCACAATGATGCCGATTATAATTTCGTTTATTGCCACGTCCACATCCATTGATACCTTCACGGTAATAATTTTGTCTTCTTTCAGACTTATCACATGTTGCTATCATATTCTCTTAAGGGAATGAGAATGGAGCAAATTCAATGGGACGAGTTTTCAATTCTTGTGCTCATAATCATACATGAATTTGATCATGGCAAGATATAGAAATTTTACCACTTTGGGTGGTTATAATTTCTTTCAAACTCCATTAGAGTTAAAATCAAGATTTATTGTCTTTGTTTGTATTCAAGAATCTAAAAGAGAAAAATAAAGTAAGATACTTACCTTAAATCCAGAATTTAATCATGAAGGAAGTTCATGGAACAATTGACAATCATTATGCTCTATCCCAAAGCTTCTACTCAACTGGTTAGAGTCTCGTGTTGATAACGTGTTATAAAACAATAAATGAAGAAGAAGAGTATTGCAAAGAAAAGTAGAGAGAGAGAGAATTCTTATTGATATGGGATGAATTACAATGGAATAGAACCCTCTATTTATAGGGAGAGGGTGACTTAGCCACCAAGCAATGAACCCTAGAATTTCTCTAAATATAGACATTCACCATAATTACAATTCTATTTATAACAGTCATGACTCTTTCATGATTTCTTTTTTCTTCGTTTACTTTCACTATATATATCACATGTCCTTGATCAATCACATAGTGTTTCCCAAATGGGTTTATAATATGGTTAAATAAAAGAGAAAATCTCACTTTATACCCATTAATTCCAAACTATTTACCCTTTAATGCCCAGACCCAAACTATTTACTACTCCTACCCATGCTCCCCAAACTATTTACCCGCCTTTCTTTTTCTTCTTCTTCCTCATTTTACCTTCCTCACTTTATACCCATCGGCTTTTTTCCTATATAAAAAATAATCTGGCAACAAGTTTGTACATCTAACATAGAAAATGAATATGGAAAGGTAAAGTTACTGCATATAACTGTCCATTTCAGCATCTCAGAGCAACCAAATTTTCGACTGGGCAATAAGCAGATTAATAATTGCAGCCACTGTAGCTAGGCCTTAGCTTTCATGCATGAAGGCCTCCAGAATGATGATATTCCTCACGGAAACTTGAAATCCACCAATATTTGAATATCCACCATTGTTGGGCTTGAAGATCAATTTTATTTTTGAAGATTTCTTGTTTGATTCAAAGTGGGTGCTGTTAAATATTGCTCATAGTACCTTCTGGAAGTTCATACTGAAATTTGATAGCATTTGGAGTTGATTTGAGGTGATTGAGATCTTCAGTTGAAAATCGAAGAAGAACACAACTATAGTATACCGCTACGGTATACAATATGCTGTAGGAGTATATAGCTATACTGCAACAGTATACTATTATAGTTTACAATATACTGCAGCGGTATATTATAATAATCGAAGGAGAACACAGTTACCTAACAGTATACCGCTACAGTATACAATATACTATAGGAGTATATAGTTATACTGCAACAGTATACTATTATAGTATACAATATATTGTTATAGTAAACTGTAATAATATGCAATATACTGTAACAATATTTTGTAATAGTATACAATATACTATAATAGTATACTTATTACCCGTAAATTCACTTGCCTTTTTCTCTTTTAATTTGCTTTACGCTTTTACCCAGCGTGAGCGGCAAATTGAAAATGCAAAAAAAATAAAAAAATATTATAGTATATTATATAATATAATGGTATACTCTTACAATTAGATCCTTTTAGAATTTTTTGAAATATTTATTGATAACTGATATTATTTCACTTTAATAATTGAATTAAACTTTTCTTAACTCTTTGCGTACAATTGTATACCCTGTTGGTATAACTATATACTATACTAGTATCAAATGTTAGTTAATATTTTTTTGATTGTATTAGCTACATTTAATTTGTACACAATTTGATTTTTCTTTGGTAATAATATAAAAAAATAATAAAAAATAGTGAAAATAGTAAATATAATTAGATTATGAAGAGAAAAAGTATATAAAAAAAGTTAAATAAAATTAGAATAGGAAAAAAGAAAAAAATAAGAAGAAAACGAGAAAAAAGAAAAGGAGAAAAGAAAAGAAAAGAAAAAGAAAAGAAAAGAAGCATAGAAATAAAAAAGAATTGGAGAATAAAGAGAAAATTCCCCACAAAACCTACTATGGGTAGGAAATGTAATTAGTTTATGAGTAGAAAAATAAATGGGTAGACAAGGGTAAATAGTTTTGTTTTTGTGGGTAACTGTGTCAAAACGAGGAAATCTCACTTTATACCCATTAATTCCAAACTATTTACCTTTTAATGCCCAGACCCAAACTATTTACTACTCCTACCCATGCTCCCCAAACTATTTACCCGCCTTTCTTCTTCTTCTTCTTCTTGGGCTTTAAGCTTGGTGTAGCTTAAAGAGAGTGAATGGAAAATGGAGGGAAAACGAAATATTTGAGTTTCCCTCCTTGGCAAAGGGACATTGTCCCATATTGGAGGAAGAAAAAACTTTTGGTGGTGTATATACAATTGCTCTTCTTCTAGCTCTTAAAGAGTAAAGAAGAAGGTAAGCTCGCGTCGCCGTCGTCGCTCGCTCGGCTTCGGATTTGGATTTGGTCAACGATTGATTGATTAATCTTTTTGGACAAAATTCCTTTCAATTATTTAATTAATTAACAAAAATTCAATCCGAAATAACCCATGACCCGCGACCCGGTCCGGTCCGGTCCATTTTCTATTTTTCCCGCAATATTCCCACCTGTTCCAACAGCTATGGCTGTTCTGAAAGGTTGCAATTCAAAAACAGTGCCAAATGGGCTATAAATATGCCTTGAATCCCAGAACTTTTACTTACTGAATTTTCTGAAAATTCTTCTTCTTCTTCAGCACAATATTTTCTAGTGTGTTTTACGACCATTGAGTGGTTTGCCTTTCACCAGAGTTTTTGGTACCAATACGCTGGTAAGTTAAATGGTTCTATCCTGGGAGGATATATTCCAGCACCTCGGGTACTTGAGAGGAATAATTTCCTTAAGGACACACTGTGTATTCAGTGGGCTCGATTTATTCCTATATTATTTTTCAGAATTTATTAAAGCAATACAGATTGAATAACAATCTTAAGGAAATTATTTTATTATATTTTGTATTCTGTTTGTGGAGATTAAAACCTATGTGGTTTTCTACTCCTTCTGAATTTTACTATTTTGATTTGAAGATATAAAAACTTCATCAGAGTATTGAAATTCAGAAAACGATTTGAAGAACATAAAAACTTCGTCATTTTCTATGAAACGGTATATAAAAACTTCGGTTTTTATTTATTATACGTACTGTTTATTGTTAATTACAGTATTGTTTACTGTTTTGATTTTGCCATTAGTTGAACTCTTCTGTTGTTGACAGTAAGAAATGGCAATTGATAACGAAAATCCTTCTACGACTGTTGGTGCAACGACGATAGCCTCATCAAGCCGCACTACTGTTCCACCGGCCAAGAAACCGGGGAAATTTTTTGGAGCTAACTTCCAAGGATGGCAGCAAAGGGCGTTCTTCTGGCTTACCATACTTGGTATGCAGAAATTCACTAGTGAAGAGCCTCCAGTGCCTGCTGCGGACATGCCGGACAATGACAAATTCATGATTGTTGAGGCGTGGAAACAAACAGATTTTGTTTGTAAAGGCTATATCTTAAGCGCTTTAGAGGATGACTTGTACAATGTGTACAATGCGGTGAATACTTCGAAAGAATTATGGGATGCACTTGAGCAGAAGTACAAGACTGAAGATGCATGCTTGAAGTAGTTCGTGGTTACCAAGTTTCTAGACTATAAAATGATAGACAGCAAAACTGTTGGAACCCAAGTTAAGGAGCTTCAACTTATTTTTAACGACCTTATTAATGAAGGTATGGTCGTGAATGAAGCATTTCAAGTGGCTGCACTGATTGAAAAATTGCCGCCTTCGTGGAGAGATTTCAAGAATTATCTTAAGCACAAGCGCAAAGAAATGAAGTTGGAAGATCTTGTGATTCGTCTCAAGATTGAGGAAGACAACAAAACAGCCGAGAACAAGTCTCGTGGAAATTCAACGATCATGTGAGCTAATATCGTTATGGAGGCTGCTCCAAAAAGTAAGAAGAGGAAGAGGTCTTCTGGATAGACTAAGGAGCATAACAAAAAGAAATTCAAGGGCAACTGCTACAATTGTGGAAAAGTTGGTCACAAAGCCCCTGATTGTCGTCTCCCAAAAAAGGATAAGAAGAAGGGACAGACCAACATAGTGGAGAAGAATGATGACATTGATGATCTGTGTGCAATGCTTTCGGAATGCAACCTAGTTGGAAATCCGAAAGAGTGGTGGATTGACTCTGGAGCCACTCGACATGTTTGTGCTGTCTGAGAAGCATTTGCGACTTACTCTACTGCTGGTCCCGAAGAAGAGATTTCCATGGGAAATAATGCAACAACCAAGATTGAAGGTTATGGGAAGATATTTTTGAAGATGACTTCCGGCAAGGTGTTAACGCTCAACAACGTTCTTCATGTTCCTACAATTAGGAAGAATTTAGTTTCTACTTCTTTACTTGTGAAGAATGGATTCAAATATGTATTTGTTTCTGATAAAGTTGTTGTAAGCAAGAATGAAATATATGTTGGAAAAGGCTACCTCACGGAGGGCCTTTTCAAACTCAATGTAATGGTTGTTGAAAGTATGAATAAAATTTCAGCTTCTTCTTATTTATTGGAGTCAAATGAATTATGTCATATTCGTTTAGGACATGTCAATTATAAAACCTTGCGGAAGTTAATTAATTTAGAAGTATTGCCTAAATTCGAGTGTAATAAATCGAAATGTCAAATATGTGTTGAATCTAAGTTTGTAAAACATCCCTATAAGTCTGTTAAAAGGAATTCAAATCCTTTAGACTTAATTCATACTGACATTTGCGATATGAAGTCAACACCATCTCGAGGTGAGAAAAAGTATTTTATTACTTTTATTGACGATTGCACTTGATATTGTTATCTTTATTTGCTTAATAGTAAGGATGAAGCAATTGAAGCATTTAAGCAATACAAGAATGAAGTGGAGAATCAATTGAATAAAAAGATCAAAATGATTAGAAGTAATAGGGGTGGAGAATATGAATCTCCGTTTGCAGAAATATGTTCGGAATATGGAATTGTCCATCAAACTACTGCACCTTACACACCTCAATCAAATGGAATTGCGGAAAGGAAAAATCGGACATTAAAGGAAATGATGAATTCCTTATTAATAAGTTTCAGATTACCACAGAGTTTGTGGGAGGAAGTTATCCTTACAGCTAACCGAATACTTAACAGAGTACCTCACATCAAAACACAATCTATTCCATATGAAAAATGGAAAGGAAGAAAACCCAACTTGAAATATTTCAAAGTGTGGGGGTGTCTAGCAAAGGTACAAATTCCTTTACCTAAAAGGGTTAAAATCGGACCAAAATGATAGATTGCGTTTTTATTAGATATGCTACAAACAGTAAAGCATGTCGGTTTTTGGTTTATAAATCCGATAATCTCGAAATTCATGTTACTACGATAATGGAATCAGATAATGCTGAATTCTTTGAAAGCATCTATCAGTATAAAACTGAATGTGAGTCATTAAGTGAAAGACCTAAACGACCTCGGGAAGAACCAAAGGAAAATACTCCAAGTGTAGAAGATCCAAGGCGTAGCAAACGTCAAAGAACATCTACTTCTTTTGGACCATATTTTGTGACATTCTTGTTTAAAAATGAGCCTCAAACTTTTAAAGCAGCTATGTTATCTTCTGATTCAGCATTTTGGAAAGAAGTAGTCAATAGTGAGATTCAATCAATTTTGGATAACCATACATGAGAATTGGTTGATCTTCCTCCAAGAAATAAGCCTTTAGGTTAGAAATAGATCTTTAAACGGAAAATGAAAGCTGATGGCACTATTGACAAATATAAGGCAAGACTTGTTGTCAAAGGTTATAGACAAACGGAAGGCCTTGATTACTTTGACACTTACTCGCCAGTAACGAGGATAACATCTATTAGGGTGTTAGTGACACCAGCGGCCGTGTATGGTCTTGAAATCCATCAAATGAATGTTTAAACAACTTTCTTAAATGGAGAATTGGAGGAAGAGATTTACATGGAACAACCTGAGGGTTTTGTGGTTCCTGGTAAAGAAAAGAAAGTGTGCAAACTTGTTAAGTCGCTTTATGGACTTAAACAAGCACCCAAACAATGGCATGCCAAATTTGACCAAACAATGTTGGCAAGTGGGTTTAAAATCACCGAGTGCGACAAATGTGTTTGCATTAAAAATACTCCAGGTCATGAAGTCATTATTTGTTTATATGTCGATGACATGTTGATAATGAGCAGAAGTATGGCAGATATAAATGCTACTAAGTGCATGTTGGCTAGCAAATTCGACATGAAAGACTTATGAGCTGCTGACGTGATCTTAGGAATCAGAATTCATAAGACTCCATAAGGTCTAGCATTATCACAGTCTCACTACATTGAAAAAGTACTTGACAAGTTCAAGTATTTGGATTTCAAGATTGCCAAGACTCCAATTGACGTGAGTTATGCACTTCAAAAGAATAGAGGTGAAAGTGACTCACAACTAGACTGTGCAAGAGTATTGGAAAGTATGATGTATATCATGAATTGTACGCGACCAGATATAGCATATGCTATTAGCAAACTAAGTCGGTTTACAAGTAATCCCAATCAAATACATTGGATGGTAATGAAACGAGTTTTGGGGTATCTGAAACATACCCAAATTTTGCTTTGCATTATAACAAATATCCCTCCGTGATCGAGGGATATAGTGATGCAAATCGGATCACCGGATCATTTGAAGTTAAATCCACGAGTGGATATGTTTTCACAATTGGGGGTGGAGCAGTGTTTTGGAAATTCATCTAAACAAACGTGCATCACCCGTTCTACAATGGAATCTGAATTCATAGCTTTAAATAAGGCTGGTGAAGAAGCTGAATGGCTCCGGAATTTCTTGGAAAATATTTCATTTTGTCCCAAACCTTTGGCACATATTTGTATACATTGTGATAGTCAAGCGACAATAGGCAGGGCAGGGAGCGTTATGTATAACGGAAAATCTCGTCATATATGATGGAGATACAATACCGTTAGACAACTACTCTCTAGTGGTGTTATCACGATTGACTACGTAAAGTCAAGAGATAACGTGTCGGATCCACTTACAAAAGGCCTATCTAGAGAGGCAGTTGAAAGATCATCAAACGGAATGGGGTTAAGGCCTAGGACAAGTCATCATAGCGGTAACTCTACCTAGCAGACTGGAGATCCCAAGAGCTAGGTTCAAAGAGATCAAACAAACTTATGAATGACGGTTCAGCATTGTCAAATAATTCAACCCATTCTCGTGATGAAGACAATGTTCAAAATCGAGGTAAAGCATTAAGGCTTTTTGATGAGTCAATAAAGCTTAAAGCTTTTTAATGTTTTGCTAAGTCTGACAGGATATGACAAGATAGTGTGTCTTTAGGATTACACGTTTATAATCACCTATGTGAGTGTGAAGTGTAAGCCGCTTCAAGGGAAATGAAAGTAAAGGCCCATTGTCTAAGCACTCATGAAACTAGGCGGTGTTCATGGCTGAAACGAACACAACCGTGGGAACCATAAATGGTTAAGGATTGATTGTGTGACTTATGTTGTCTAGGTATACAACAAAGCTCGACGGTTCAAAGATATCAAATCTACCGGTTGACCGAGTATATCCGATATAAGTTCACTAGGAAAGTTCAAAGGGAAGCCTACTTATCCAGATGCAATTAATTCTTGCATGTAAAACACACATGTATCCGTGCATTCCCTTATTTTATAGTCATTTCCCATTCATGTGGGGGATTGTTGGGCTTTAAGCTTGGTGTAGCTTAATTTTAAGCTTGGTGTAGCTTAAAGAGGACGGATGGAAAATGGAGGGAAAATGAAATATTTGAGTTTCCCTCCTTGGCAAAGGGACATTGTCCCATATTGGAGGAAGAAAAGACATCTGATGGGTATATATACAATTGCTCTTCTTTTAGCTCTTAAAGAGTTAAGGAGAAGGCAAGCCTCGCGCTGTCGTCGTCGTCGATCGCTCGGCTCGGCTTCGGCTTCGGATTTGGTCAAAGATTTGGATTTGGTAAATGATCGATTGATTGATTAATCATTTTGGGCAAAATTCCTTTCAATTATTTAATTAATCAACGAAAATTTAATCCGAAATAACCCATGACCCGCGACCCGCTCCGGTTCATTTTCTTTCCCAGATTATTTTAAATCCGTTTTCCGCAATATTCCCACCTGTTCCAACAGTTATGGTTGTTCTAAAAGGTTGCAAAATTTTTCAGAAACAGTGCCTCATGGGCTATAGATATGCCTTGAATTCCAGAAGTTTTACTTTCTGAATTTTCTAATTATCTTCTTCTTCTTCTGCACAAAATTTTCCAGTGTGTTTTACGACCATCGAGTGGTTCGCCGTTCACCAGAGTTTTTTGTACCAATACGCTGGTGAGTTAAATCGTTCAATCCTGGGAGGATATATTCCAGCACCTCGGGTACTTGAGGAGTATAATTTCCTTAAAGACACACTGTGTATTCAGTGGACTCGATTTATTCCTATATTATTTTCGAGAATTTATTACAGCAATACAGATTGAATAACAACTACTTTATCCATAATCTTAGAATTTGCTCAGATTCTTTTAAAAAAAAGAGCTAATATAGCCTACTAAAATCAAGAATAGACCATTTCCTAACCTAATTGAAAAGAATTTGCGAGTTGCGTATCATATGGAACTTAAAAAAAATAAGTAGGTAGCTTAGTATATCCTATTGGGGCTCAAATTACAGACTAATGACAATGAAATTATAAGAAAATTAATACATTACTATTCTCCAATCACCTCAAAGTTCCTATTTCACATGCTTTTCAGGGATATATGCACCAAAGAATTTCTAATGTAACGATATTTGACCAATCACGTAACAGTCTTTTTGTGTCAAGTACATTTTTATTTCAACCGATTTCTAAATTGTGGTCCTCATTCCTTAAAAATAATTATTGGTCTCACAATAATGGCACTCTAAAGCTAGAGTCTATTAGGATACGTGTTCTATTAAGGTATATTACTTAAGAAAAGGGAAAGGTTTGTTAATTGGGATTGCGATTGTGCCAAATGTATTTATATAATCCCTCCATTCAATTTTACTTGTCCACTATACTAAAAATACATTTTCACTTTTATTTGTCCACTATACTAAACCAAGAGAAAGACAATCTTGTTTCCTGTTTTACCCTTGTCATTAATTGTTCATTTTGCAAAATTAATTCCCAAAACTTTTTGAAATGCTATCATTATTAGGGTTATATTGTAAAATACATACTACAATTATTATTATTTATTAAGGAGCGTTAAAAATCCAAAGTGAACAAGTAAAGTGAATGGAGGAAGTATTTATTATTGAAACTTTTCAAGTGCCGACTTCTAAAGAATTTCAATTGCATTTTTGCCTTTGATTCTAAACTTAGTATGATGGACTTAACAATGGACCGGTGACAAAAAGAAACTTACAAAAAAGCAAAAATAATTATATTTGCTAACTAATATACAAAAAATATACACTGATTATGAATAAAATATGCCTATTTTTTGTATTTTATATACTAATATACAAAGAAAGAATTTTTTTTGCAGCTATTACTTTTTAGAGTGGCTATACTGTATAATTTTCTCAAAAAAGAATATATAATTGTTACCATGGCCTCTTGTAAATAATTGTAATCTAAAATTTGTGAATTACGCAGATGAATATCTCCCTTGGTGCTAAGGAATTAATTGAAGAATGGATCTTCGTAAGTAATACTCGTAATATAAGTGATAAAATGAGACGATTTACAAACTATAGTTTTAAAAAAACGGAATAGTAATAAAGAAAGAATGTCACATAAAATAAATTGAGAGAGTAACCGTTTATTATTACTAACTTCCTCTAATCATGCATGACATATGCCGTTGAATAATGCTTCTTTACTAGCTAGGCATCTTAAATTTACTGTTTTTAGCCATGTAATCATGGACGGTGTTACGTGGTGTTTTTGGTCAGCCCAAAGTCACACCCGCGCAGCAGTCAAGTTTCGCACTTGACTCAGCCTTCCTTAACACTTAGCCAAATTTCAGCAAGTTTGGCCTTAACGAATTTTTAGGCAGCATATCAAAAATTAAGAACACAAAGCCAATACGGGAAAATTCCCAACCCTTGTATTAATTTTGAAAATATACAATAGGAACCCTCACTTTGCTATGAACACAAGTCGTTCACAGCCCACTTTTGACAAAGAACACAAGTCGTTCTTGGCCAACACTAAGACCTGCCCAAGCCTAGCCTTAGTCCCCTTTGAAACACTTTGAAACCCTCACGTTTCACTCTTGTTTCTCACTTATAATTTCACACGAAATTACCATACCAATCTGACTAAGTCCAAAGGCCCTATTTATAGAACATAGGCAGCCCTTAGAACTTGACAGCACAATGACACTTGTCGTCTACAGCTTTTTGTCACTTGTCGGGCTAAGGCTAAATCTGTTCCTAATATGTAGTTGACATCCCCAACTACTTAGGACATGATATACACGAAATGGATAATGGATACAAGCATAATCAGTCATGGGACAAAGAGGTTATGACAAGGTAACCGCCAAAACTGCTTTTCATGTGCACTGCATGTGCCATCTTCACTTGGCCAGCTGAATCACGCCTAAGGCTTGCTTTGTGCCAAGCCTTAGCTCAATTTGACATTGCTCCGCGCCAATGTCTTGCCCGCAACCTGCTGCCATGATTTTGCCGCACACGCCCGGCGCCGCTTGCCGCCCTCGCACTGCCTTGGCCTAGTTTCTGCCTTGTCCATGTCAACCTTCATTTCCCTCGTGCCATTGCTTGTATTTTCTTCACATAGCCTTGTCTTAGCTATTGAAAGCCTTTGCCATCATCCCGTATTTCCGCTTTTTAGCTTAGCGCACATTTGTTGCTGCCACAACCCAAAGTGTCGTGCCACTGATTTTGGCGCGCATGCCATGCCATGCCGCCCCAACACTACCCATGCTGCCTTGTCAAGCCTTTGCCAAGCGCGCCTTGCCTGTCCCAAGGCCTTGGCCAATACTTGCCCACAACAACCCTCAATGACAATGTCTTGTCCCTCGCCCGCATGATCGTTTTGCCTGCACATAGGCCAATGACAAGGCCATCACGCCCCAATCCTTGCCACCGCCATGCCACGACCGATGACAAAGAGTCAGGTCCTAACAGACGGAGGGAGGGTTTTATCTACGGGTTCGGATGAACCCAGTAACTTTTTGCTTAAACCCTGTATTTGTACTAAAAAATCTATTATATATGTATAAATACTTAATTGCGAACCTAGTAACTAACGAGCTATGGGTTCGGCTGTAAATTCAGAACCCATAAACTTTAAACCCTGGCTCCGCCTCTGCATGTAATACACGTTTAACTCCTTTAGTATTAACTTTATTGATTTGGGTATCACTAAATATTGATTACTTAAGATACCAATAGCTACAATGGAGTTGTTTACCTTTTAATTAGAGCAGACAGAATCAATTAAATATTTCGACGTTAAGTAATGTTTTGGTTTGACATTATGGGATTTGAATGTTTGTTTGTTGATGTTGAAATTGTTTGGTTTGATTATTAGAGTGTTTCATTGGAATTGATTGTGTAGTTGAAATTGATTTGTTGAGTTGGTTGTTTAGTTGGAATTAGTTGTTCATAATATTTTGCATTTGGCAGGTGATGTGCTAATAAAATGGCAGCATGCTGTCAAATTCAACCCAGTTTTCCGACTACTGTAGTCGAAAAGTGTGCCTAGCATAATGATTTTTCGACTACAATAGTCGGAAAATGAGGCCAGAATAATACAGATTCCGACTACTGTAGTCGGAAACTGCAATAAAATAACTAATAAATAATTATTATTTGTATAATATCCCCACTACAGTAGTCGGAAATATTTTTTAAAATAAATAATATTTTTTCTTATTTTCCGACTACTTCAGTCGGAAAATAGCTGCTTTTTTAATTTTTGGTGGAAAATATTTTTCGACTACTGTAGTCGGAAATTTCCGACTACAGTAGTCGGAAAATATTTTCCGACCAATCCTTTTCCGACTACTCTAAATCAGTCGGAAAGTAGTCGGAATAGTACTTTTCCGACTACTTTCCGACTATTTTGGTAGTCGGACAATAGCGAATTTCTTGTAGTATACTGTATAATTTTCTCAAAAAAGAATATATAATTGTTACCATGGCCTCTTGTAAATAGTTGTAATCTAAAATTTGTTTTGAATTACGGAGATGAATATCTCCCTTGGTGCTAAGGAATTAATTGAAGAATGGATCTTCGTAAGTAATACTCGTAATATAAGTGATAAAATGAGACGATTTACAAACTATAGTTTAAAAAAAACGGACTAGTAATAAAGAAAGAGTGTCACTAAATATTTGTCAATAGCTAACTGTGAACCTAGTTATTATTGCATATTAATTTAAAATTACGGTAGAAACCTATAAGTCTTAAATCCTGGATCCGCCTCTAATTGTGTCAATATTGAGTTATCAATATGGGTAAGGTTTTGTCTTTTTTAATTCTTCCTTGGACCTACGTTAGACAAAAACATGTCTGTACGATGTTAGTTTGTTATTGAAAAGGCTTAAATTCCAGTCTGTAATGTAAATCTGTGGTAAAGTAACACAATCCTCCAAGATAGGGACGAACCTATATTGTAAACAAATCGGCTTCGGCAAAATTTCTATGTATATATATAGTATGTTTTTAAAAAATACTGATATTTTGATAGTGATATCTTACGTACAAAGCAGATTTTGATTGCACGTAAAAATACACTTTCAAATTCTGCTCCAAAATATTGGGTCCATTGATATCCCATTTGAGAAGCATATGTCACTCACGTTTATTTCTCATGCAAATTCCTTTTGGTTGCATTACTTCATTATACCCACTAAAATTATTGCATTTGAATTTAAAGATACAACATATTCCACCAGTCCCTCCAATTATATTCCTGTGCAAGTTGCCTTGAGCTGTAATGTATGGGGCCTCCAGGCAGAGGCGGATTCAGGATTTAAAGTTTATGGGTTTTTGTCGTAATCTCAAATTAATATATAATAATAACTGGGTTCACAGCTAGATATTTATAGATATTTAATGAATTTATTAATAAAATTACAGGGTCTACACAAAAGTTACTGGGTTCCCGGGAACCCAGTAACTATACTCTTGATCCGCCACTGCCTCCAGGGTAGGTTTTGGTTTCCTCCACACCTCAAGGAAAAAAGGCAGTTCGGTGCACTAAGCTCTCGCTATGTGCAGGATTCAGAGAGGGATTGAATTATAAGGGTCTATTCTACGGAGCCTTATCCTGCAAGAGACTTTTTTCATGGTTCGAACCTGTAACCTCCTGGTCACAGGACAGCAATTTTATCAGTTACGTCAAAATCACCTTTCTCAAAGAAAAAACCTCGAGTAAAATACCATGAGAGTATTCTTTAATACTATATTTCTAACGTATAGTAGGACTGCGAGGTATAGTATATCTACGATAAAAAATATGAGGTTTCTGTTAGAGAGTTTCTGACTTGTGTGTTTGGTAGTAAGGAAAATATTTTCCAATTTTCTCATGTTTGGTTGCCTTAAATGTTTTGGAAAATATTTTCCTTATCAAATTATTTTCTTTCAATTGGAGGAAAATATTTTCCTTATCAAAAGAAGGGAAAACATTTTCCAAAGCTCCTTCTCAACCTTCCCCACCCTCACTAAGCCACCCCACCCCTATCCAAAAAAAGGTTTTTTTTTTCTTTTAAATTTTAGTTTTTCCGTTACCACCCACTCTACTACCCCTCCATCCCCCCCTCCCCCCGCAAAAAATATTTCCTTTTTACCTTTAAGTTTTTTTTGTTTTTTTTTTTTTTTTGCAATTTCAAACTTTTGTTTTTTTCATTTTTCTGCACCACCCACCACCCCCAACCCCCCCTCCTCCCCGCAAAAAAACTTTTTTTTTGGTAATTTAAATTTCTGTTTTTTTTTCGAATTACTGCCCCTCCCCCCAGCCCCGCCCCCACCCCCTGCCCCCACCCCCTCCCCTCGAAAAAAATTTTAAATATATTTTTCAGTTTAATTTTATTATTTATCGGTTTAAAGGCTCAAAATTTTACTAGTTCCAAAATTATGAGTTCGGAGGTTTATGTGTTTGGAAGTTTACGGGTTTAGAAATTATAAAGTTTACGGGTTCGAAATTCCACGGTTTTAAAAGTTTAGCGGTTCGAAAGTTTGTGAAATTTGTGGGTCCGAAAGGTTGTTGGTTTGAAAGTTTATGGCTTCATGTTTATTATATCTAAATTATTTATGAATACTCTTGAGAAGTCATTTTCCTTAATTTGCGTACCAAACACCGAAAAATAAATAAGATTACTACTTGTTTTCCAAGAAAACATGCATTTTCTTGGAAAACATTTTCCACGGAAAATATTTTCCGTTATACCAAACACACCCCTAGAGTCAAATGGAATGAACTACTGTTTTTAAATACAAGGCTCAAGGCTGCATTTTGAATGTGTCGTTCTGTGCCTGACAATTATAAAATATGTTTATAAAATTAGGCTATTTATTAGATAATTATTGGTAAATTTCTTGATAAGCATGAGTGAGATGAAAATGGTAACTGACCTGCTGGTACAGGTTAAAGTTCACTCGGTATAAAAGAAGTTTATATGCTATTAGTATATATAACGTTGTTTACCCTAAAACTCGAGTAACAATTAAACTGATATTATGATACTAAGGATATGTGATTTGATCCAATACCAATTAATACACAAGGAATTAAACAGATAAATTAGAGAATAAAATAAATCAAACCAGTATGCAATCCAAATCTAGACCTTGACCTATGGTAGTCTCGAGGTGTGATAATAGGAATATTGACAAATGATAAAGCAACTCTGATGAACAGTAAAGTGAAATAGCAAGAAAGTAATGAGTGTATATATTCTTCTAAGTCAATAATGAATGTTACAAATGGATAAGATCCCCCCTTTATATAATAGGGGAGTCCTAAATAAGGTACACTTCTAAATATAGTAGAAATCATATTTGACACCTGATTAACCGCCGAGGACCAATCCATTCCGAAATTCATGCCATGATCTTTGGTCTGTTGCGGGTATCTCGCTCTTTCAGTTACTGAATTGTATTGGCATCATCTCGAAGTATGCCCTCTTCTAACCTCGGTAAGTGACATCGACCTCGATCTTGGAAAGGAACTTTGACCCCGAGCTCAATGTGCTGGCCTTCCAACGTGGTATCACTTTTTCCATCAAAGGACGAAATCGGGTAGCCTCGATTTCCACCGTATATAGATAGTCCCCTTGTTTCTTAGAAAAAAATGATAAGCAACGACTTGAGCCTCGATTTTCTAGAGACCCTGAGAATGATGTCATCCCCGTGACGAAAGTGGTCGAGGTGACCGAAACGTCCCGTCGGTATAGTTCCCCAAACCATTAATGCTTGCCATTGATGGTCGGCCACTAGCACCACCGAATCGTCGTTGTGAGCCTATAAATACCGGCTTCCTAGTTGAATCAAAAACTTTACTTTCACTTTTACCAAGCTTTCTAAGTCTCTTCCTTTCTCCATCTCTTCTCTTTCACCACCCGTTGAGTCGATTGCGTTAGTACCAAAACACCAATTTTCATCTCTTTCCGCTTCCTTCTACCTAAATCAATGGCGAAAACCTCCAAGACCGTCCCACAAAAGAAGATAGCTTCTTCTTATTCTTCCCGGCCAGCCGGTGATAAAATGCCAGTGGAACCGCTCCCTCACAGTCGGTTCCCGACCCTTGTGTCCTAAAGTCTGACTTCAAAGTCGAGAACCCTCCATCGATCCCTGGCTGATGTGAGCACGTGTCGAGATACATTTGCTCGATAACGGCGAAACATCTCGAGGCTGTGAAGAGAGATTGTAGTTGGGGGGCCGAGGTCGTAGTGCAGATCCCCGATCCCAAAGAGAGCATTACCACTCACGTGGAGGGGTTCCTAAGTGTCTATACTTACCCCTTCACACTGGGTCCTATCGACCCAGTTATTATTGATTTTTGCAAGAGGTACCAGGTCACCCTCGGCCAGGTTCACCCCTCATTTTGGCGCATAGTGATCATGCTCCGCTTCTTTTCCAGCAAGGCCAAGGGGCTGGAGTTCACCCTCAACCACATGATATGGTTATATCGACCTCTGCTTTTCCGAGGGTTGATCAAGCTCCAATGCCGAGCGACAAAGGCCTTTTTTGTGAGCAACAATGAGGATAAAGATCGGGGTTGGATGAGCCGGTTTGTGCGGGTTAGGACCCGCGACCTCATCCTTGAGGAGAAATTGTTGTTCCCAAAGAAGTGGAACCCTGAACGTAAGTGATGTTTTTATCCATTAGTCTTCGTACTCCATATTTTGCTTTATGTAATGCCTTCATCTATTTTGCAGCTGTTGCTTGGATGCCTCACGCGGTCACCGACCTCGAAGACTGGGTTTGGAAGTTGGCCGCGACTTCCTCCTCTGCCGAGCGCTGCTGGCATGACTTGGCAAGGGGTAGATGGGAAGCCAAACATTATGGTAAGTTTATTTTGTAAGCTTTCAATGTCCTCCCCCTCTTTTTTGTAACGTTTCTCTTTATTTATACTTGACTTTATTTTATGCAAGTATTAGAGATGTCGCCGAAATGAGGCCGACCCCGCCCGGGGAAGAGATCGAGTCCCTGGCCCCGAAGTCGGGGAAAGATAATAAGAGGAAGAGGGTCTCAGAGTCCGAGGATCCTCAACCTACAAGGGCTCCAGTTAGAAGACGAAGGAGAAATCTCATCCCTGTGACTATAGAGTCGGCCTGCCAGCTGGGATAAGAAGAAGATGAAGACGATGGCGACGACTCGGCGCTGGTGGTTCGATCAAGGAAGCCGGCCGAGGTCGCCAAGCCTTCCAAGTCGGAGGCGGTTGTCGAGACCCTGCCTC
Organism: Nicotiana attenuata; assembly: GCF_001879085.1. NCBI lineage: Eukaryota > Viridiplantae > Streptophyta > Magnoliopsida > Solanales > Solanaceae > Nicotiana > Nicotiana attenuata. The sequence goes on from NW_017671124.1 coordinate 59,589, forward strand.
GTGATGATGAGGCTTTGAAGAATGATTCGGGCAAAGCTCCCGAATCGCCCGAGGTTGATATTATCCCTTGGGCATCAACAAGCATGCCAGAGCGGGCCAGTTCTAGGACCCCCAGGGCTGATCAGAGCGCCCCGAGAGATTCGCTCGGGGCCATGACAATAGGTCACTCTCCCTCCCTACCGGCCTTTTCTGAGGAGGCCATAAGGGATGCTTGGGCTCTACAGATCCCTGACATAAGCGGAGTCCCCAGTGAAGAGGATCCCTTCCGGGATTGCTTTACCTGGGTTGATGATGCCGCTGACCTCAATGATGAATCCACCATTTTTCAAGAGGCTCAACGCCTTTTATCTCGAGTAAGTACTAATTCCTATTGTTGCAATTTTTTCTTCCTTCTTCTCCCTTTATCCTAACTTATCTCTTTCTTTTTGCGTTGGCTTTTATCAAGTTTAGGGCCGACCTGAGCCAATGCGAGGCCGAGCTCCAGAAGACCTCGGAGGAGAGGAATGCTTTGAAGCTCCTTTGCGGTCAAAAGGAGGAGGAGCTCAGGGACTTTCGAGCAGACTTGGCCTAGGCTCATAAGGAAGAGGCCGAGCTAGATAAGCAGGTAACTATCATTTTGAAAGAGTACGGTCTCGACCCAACTGTGGAGGCTAATACTTCAATATCTCAGTTGCAGAAAAGCTGGAAAGGATCGAACAACTCAGAGTGGAAGTCGATCAAGTTAAAACTGATTGTGATCGGTAGAAGGAGAACATGGACCACCTTGCTGCGGAGAAAGAAGCTACCTTGGCCAAACTGTCATCGGCTGAGGTTCAACTTCGGTGGGTTAAAGAGAAAAACTCAGCCCATGCCAAAAGGATCAAGGAACTTGAAACTGGGCTTGTTGAGTCTAAAACGGAGAAGACGAAGATCGCGGCTGACAAGTCCATAACTGTGTACCTGGATGACGCTGAGGCTGCTAAAACGCGGCTGAGGGAGGCTTCTAATTGAGAGTGACAGAGCAATGACTTGGTGAAGTGCCAATCTCGGAAGGAGACCCTCGAGGAAATCCACGCTCGAGGTTTTGACCTCTCCAAAGAGATAGCTTAAGCTAAGGCGCTTAAAGGTGATACCAGGTTTCTTGTTTCCTCCGATGATGATGATGATGATGAAGGCAACCAAGGCATGTTCGATAACGACGAGGGGCTCGAAGGAGAAGTTGCCCCCGAGGGAGAAACTAGCCCCGAACATAGTTAGGATTTTAATTTTCATTTTCTTTTTGTAAGACCCCCGTCGGTCCTTTGTACATATTTTTGCCCATATATATATAAAGAAACTTTCCCTTTTAAATTTCTTCTCAAATTTTGTCTTCGATCATGTTCCTTGCCTTGTAAACTTTTAGCACGATCTTATGCTTTGAACGGTGCGTTCGAGACTTTGGTCTTGGGTGGCTTCCTTGAAGTCACCACAGTCGAGTTCGAATAAGGTTCGAACTTGAGGCACAAACCCTTTAGGGTTTGTGTCGGATAATGATGAGTCCCCGAGCCATGGTCAAGCCATTCTTTATTTAGGCTCGGGATAGTTGAACCCTTGGGTTCAGATGGAGTGAGAACATGGTCTCGAACTTTAAGTGCATTGGCCCTTAGGCTCTTTAGATCAGGCCGATATGGCCTCTTAAAGATGGATATTATTCCCCTCTTTCGGCTTAAAATACTTAGTAAAAATTTCTTTATGCCTTAGCATGTATTTTTTACCCATTGGGTTTTTTGAGGGTTCGATGTCGATTGAAACACCTCAACTTTTTGTGCCTTAGCATGTTTATGTTAAGATAATTTGATACCTCTTAAGGTTTTTCGAGGTTTGATTTTATCGAAGCCCTTTTGATTATTTGCCAAGGGTAGCCCTTTTTATCAGTTTTTCAAAAAATTCGAAGGCCTATTTTTATTGCGGGATTCAGACGTCTCCGAGCCGCATGAATTTGGCCATAGCCTTTAGGTATGCCTCTTGGGCTTATTCCCCAATAACACTTCGAACTTGTTCGAAGTTTTAGTCCCCGATAATGACGGCCTTGACCTATAGCTCGAGGGGTGCCTCTTTGAGGTCTTATGAATTCGAGTTTAGATAACTCAAATACGTCTAACGTCGATGACAATCCCCGAGTGTTCGAGGTATATTTGCGCTTGGCCCTTGATCCATTTCTCACAAAATCATAAGTACGAAGCTCGTATAGTAGAAAGTTTTCTTTGAGACACAAAATGTTTGATATAGAAAGAATGCTTCTTGAAATAATTTATACATGCGTACATGTTTTGCCATCGGGGATTGAATAATCTATATGGACACAGTTCATTCGACCGTTTGGCTTATTACAAAGTTTCCCTATCGAGACCCTTTGACATGAAGTATTTTCCTCAAAAATATAACATCCGAGGGTGATGCCCCCCAGTATTCGAGGTTGATTGAGGTATATTTGCGCTTGGTCCTTGAGCCACTTTGTGAATCAACGATTCGGCGCCGGAGTGGTTCCCACAAGTGCCTCATGGACCTGTCGTAAAACATAATCAGCGTCTCCTGGTCCTAAACATACTGCCAATGGTCCATCAAATGTCCTTCTGTATAATGTTCCATCTTCATCCAATGTGAACCGAGCAGCTTTGGTTCGTAGGGCCCTCGACTCTTTAGGGTCCGATGGGAGCTTTCGGTTCTTCAAGTATTCAATATAATTATTCCTCCAATTCCAGGTAATGCTTGTAGAGTTTATCTCGACATGTGTTTCCTCGATCACGGATCTCGAGAGTTGAACGACAGTCCTCGAGCTGATCTTGTCTTCCTCGACCGATGACCCCAGATTTGCAAGTGCATCGGCCTCACTGTTTTGTTCTCGAGGTAGATGCTGTAAAGTCCATTCCTTGAAACGGTGCAAAGTTACCTGAAACTTGTCCAAATACCTTTGCATTCTATCCTCTTGAATTTCGAAGGTTTTGTTACTTTGTTCACCACCAGTAGAGAGTCACACTTGGCTTCAATGACTTCTGCTCCCAAGCTTTTAGCTAGCTCGAGACCTGCAATCATGGCCTCGTACTCGGCCTCATTGTTAGTCATCCTAGAAGTTTTGATAGACTGCCTAATAGTGCTACCTGTGGGTGGCTTCAAAATGATGCCTAACCCGGACCCCTTCACATTCGAAGCACCGTCTGTGAAAAGGGTCCACACCCCTGATGATGTGCCTGATTTTAACAAAAGTTCTTTTTCAACTTCGGGTACGAGGGTTGGTGTGAAATCGGCTACGAAGTCTGCCAAAATTTGAGACTTGATGGTCGTTCGGGGTTGATACTCGATGTCGCACCCACTGAGTTTGACGGCCCATTTGGCCAATTGGCCCGATAGTTCAGGCTTGTGCAAAATATTATGAAGTGGATAAGTGGTAACACGCATATGGGGTGACATTGAAAGTACAGTTTTAACTTTCTAGAGGCGCTTATCAGTGCAAGTTCCATTTTCTCTAAGTGTGGATATCTAGTTTCTACTTCTCCTAAGGTTCGAATTACATAAATAACGGGAAATTGCGTACCTTGCTCTTCTCGAACTAGGACACTACTTACCGCGATTTCCAATACTTCTAAGTACAAGTAAAGTTTCTCATCTGCCTTTGGAGTGTGAAGCAGTGGTGGGCTCGATAGGTATCACTTTAATTCCTCTAATGCTTGTTGGCACTCCGGGGTCCAGGTGAAATCGTTCTTCTTTTTGAGTAGAGAGAAAAATCTATGGCTTCGATACGATGACCTCGAGATGAATCAGCCTAAAGCAGTTATCCATCCAGTAAGCCTCTGCACGGCCTTTACACTGTCCATGACGGTGATGTCTTCGATGGCCTTGATTTTATCGGTGTTGATCTCAATCCCCCGATTCGACACCATGAAGTCTTCAAGTTGAAGCTTTATAACTTTCCAATCTTATGGTGGACGTATGAGTCTCTTTGCATCTTAAGTTGGCCTCTTCGTGGGTTTGTCCTTAAAAAGAACTATAACTTTCCAATCTTAAGGTGGACATATAAGTCCATTTGCACCTTAAGTTGGCCTCTTCGTGAGTTTGTCCTTAAAATGAACTATAACTTTCCAATCTTAAGGTGGACATATGAGTCCCTTTGCACCTTAAGTTGGCCTCTCCGGTAGTCGGGTCATTTTGAGAGTAATCTCTCTAGTAGTCGGGCCATTTTGAGAGTAATCTCTCCGGTAGTCGGGCCACATTGAGAGTAATATCTCCGGCAGTCGGACCATTTTGAGAGTAATCACTCCGGTAGTCGGGCCACATTGAGAGTAATCTCTCCGGTAATCGGGCCATAAGAGTAATCTCTCCGATATTCGGACCGAGATGAGTACTCATCCCTTCACGCCTTAAAACACTCTTCTTCATGCATGGATCATCTCTTTAAACAAGAACACATCCTTCTTGTTTGACCTACAAAAAGCCAAAAATGATAATAAAGGAAGAAAAGTATAAGGAAAAAAATTACCTTCGCGTTAATGCTTCCGAGTCCACAAAACTAGACTCAATAGAGCTTGGGAATACTACAAATTGATGTTTAGAGGGGAAGGACATACGTCTATATATACACATATGGGAAGGCATCGGACAATAAATTTGACGATGTGGGATATTGCAATTGTATTTCATGTCGGATTCGGCTACTGCTTCCGTTTCCTAGAAGAATATGAATTCTATTCATGTTATGATTTTGTTTAGGTAAAAAGGGATGTTCAAACTGTTATGACAAAAGAGATCCTTGTCCATATATACTTCAATGTGGGAACACAGTTTTATGGGTTTAAAAGGTGTATCAATTTTTAATTGGTACTCATAATTGGGCAAAGGAACATTTGATGGTCATGAAAATATGTCTTTTCTTTAAATATTCTCCTAAAGGTTTTGGTAACTCATTCCACAAGAACAATCAGATGTGCTTTGGAATTGGCCCACATATTTTAAAAGCATTCTTCAGCAAAGGAAAATATGTTATGCCAATTTGATTTGGAACAATGAATTTGAAATAATATCAAGCAGAAGTGCACGTTTTCTTTGGAAAATGTTCAAAAATTCCCAAACATATTTTAGATCCATGTAAAGGATTTATGTGTTCTATATGTATACTATTGTCTCGAGATACTTCAAGCCTAGTCTCGGACATTTGATGAACTCATACCGAGTCTTGAAGTAGGGGGCATTTGTAGACATGTAAAATTTATTGAATTTTAATTCAATAAAATATCTGAACTATATATAAATATATTAGTCCTAATAAATATTATGAGTTAATATAATTGGATTAATTACTTAAGTCCAATAAATATTGATTGAGCTAGCCTATTTAGTTGGGCTACAAATGATGAGCCCACTTTATTAAGAACAAGATATCATCTTGCTAGAGGCCCAGTTTGGTGTCATATGACGTGGCATGCCAAGTCACACAGAAGAGCCAATAGGATCATGCCATGTGTCAAAATGACAAGGCATGCCAAGTCACATTAAAAGGCCAATGAAATCGCACCACGTGTGCAAGTGACATGTTCTGGCCAATCAAATGCGGCCTTGTCACACTTCAATTTGATTGGCCGGAAAGAGTTTGTTTTTATCATAACTGATGGGTTTTCAGTATTTTATGTTTTGATGATCTAACAAACTTGTCATGAAGAACCAAGTATAGCACCTGACAGATAGGACATACATTTCATATGAACTGATTGAAGCCTGAAAATCAGCAAAGGGAGGAACACAACAGGGACCTGATGATCTGGCCCTTTATGGTTCTCCGACACAAGCAAGTTAGTGACTGTACATAATCAAGATAAAGAGGAACATAACATGGACCTGCTGCTTTAGGTTCTCTGACAAAAAGTACAAGTCAAGTGCACAGCTGGAACGTGACAGAAGAAAGTAACCATCTGGCAACTAGTACAGAAGAGGAACACAACTAGGACCTGGTCTGTTGGTGTGTCCTGACAGGAAGTACAAAGCCCACTATCCAGCTGGAATGCAACTGCCCAGAAGTGGCTGTGCAGATTGCACAACAGTCACTTCTCATTGGGAAGAAGTATACACCTTGAGTTGACATCACCTTGAGTTGACATCACTATCTATTGTGACATCTTTTGTGATAAAACAACCTGGTGCAAGATATACTATTTTTTGTGCATTCAGTGATATTCTCTCAAGCATAACAAAGTTCATCTAGCATTGAAGTCACTGGTGTGTCAAGAACAAGAAGACTACTCCACTAAGGATCAGTTTCTAACCGAGTCTTATGTACGTCCATAGTTGAGTTGTAATCTTGTTAATTGTTCTACATTGTAATTCCTAGTTTGCTTTCTTAGAAGCGCTGTCTTAGGAACAAACAAATTCGTAAACTTTAGAATTTATATTGTGACTAGAAATAGTCATAAGTTAAATCCTTTGTAACTAGGAGAGTTGTAGAGTGGCTTGTGGTGGTGCATCACAAGTTAGTTTGAAGTCTTCGCAAAAGGGTATTTGCAAAGTGGCTTGTAATAGGTAGATTACAAGTTAGTTGAGTTTAAAGCCTACAGGTGTAGGTCGTGGTTTTTTAATCCCCTTGTGTGGGATTTTTCCACGTAGAAAATCTCTGGTCTTCTTTACATTCAGTTGTTACTGCACTCTACGTATCAGTCTCATCGAGGACCAGGTACTTTATAGTTTGGTGGACTCACATAAGTCAACAATTGGTATCAGAGCAGGTTTCTCCTATCAGGCTAACACCTAGGAGGAATCCTTAATGGCTGCTCCACCAAGCTTTGAAGAAGGACAATCAACCTATAGACCTCCCATATTCAATGGTCAATACTACAGCTGGTGGAAGACCAGGATGCATGATTTCATCATGGCAGAAGATTCAGAGCTGTGGGACATTATATGTGATGGGCCACATGTTCCCATGAAGAAGATTGAAGAAACAGGGCAAATGGTGCCAAAAGGAAGAAGAGAGTACAACGGCATTGACAGAAAAATTGTAGAAAAGAACTACCATGCCAACAAAATCCTGATCTGTGGCATAGGACCTGATGAGTACAACAGAGTCTCAGCTTGTGAAAATGCCAAAGACATATGGAAGGCATTGCAAACCGCTCATGAAGGAATCACTCAGGTCAAACAATCCAAGATTGACATGCTCACCACATAATATGAACTCTTTAGGATGAAGGATGATGAATCTATACAAAATATGCACACTAGATTCACCTCCATCATAAATGAGCTTCATTCACTTGGAGATGTCATTCCCAGAAATAAGCTCGTAAGGAAAATTCTCAGCGTTCTACCTGGATCTTGGAAAAGTAAGGTAAATATCATCACGGAAGCTAAAGATCTACAGACTCTGACCATGGATGAGTTGATTGGTAATCTGAAAACTTACGAGATGAAAAGAAAAAAAGACAGTGAAAGAAGAGAACCTAAGAAGGAAAAGAACCTGGTGCTTAAAGCTGAAAGGAGTGATTCAAGTGATGAAGATAGTGACATGGCCTATCTTATTAAGAGATTTCAAAAATTTATTCGAAAAAATGGTGGCATACCAAAGTGGGGCAGTTCAAGTAAAACAAGGAACAACAATCTCTATCATGAATGTGGAAAGTCAGGGCATTTCATCAAAGACTGCCCACTCGCGAAACAGGATCAGTACAAGCAAAATCCTAACAAATCAGGAAAAAGGAACCTGGTTCCAGAGAGAAGATTCAATAGAAAAAGTGCTGCTGACAATATCGTTAAGAAGGCTCTTGCTGCTTGGGGAGACTCCTCAAGTAAATCTGAAAGGGAATCAGATGCAGAAAATAGTTCCTTGATGGCAGTGGAAACTGAAGCAACAAAGTACGACTCACTGTTTGCGCTGATGGCTCAGTCAGATGATAATGATGAAGAAGATGAAGACGATGAGGTAAGCTTCCGGGATGTTCAGAGAAATCTGAAATCCTATTCTTCCAAGAAGCTAAGGTATTCATCAAATGTCATAATTGATGCCTATTATAGCCTTATAAACGATAAGGAGATCCTCACAATAGAACTAGGAAAGGCAGAGCAATCTAGAGATGATCTAGTGGTCTGTGTAGTAGACTGAGATGAGACCATAGCTAATCTTAAAATAGAAAAGGAGGCCTTGAATGAAAGAATAACTAGTGTGGAAAATGAGAGAGACGACCTGATTGTATTAGTTGTGGATCTTAAGGAAACAATAGAAGGCCTTAACAATGTGAAGCACACCTTAGAAGAAAAAGTTGCATCTACTGAAGAGGGAAGGGATGACCTGTTAGCAATATGCGCTGATCTATAGGAAACCATTAAGGGACTCAATAGAGATCATAGTAATGTAGGTCCTAGGAAAGGGAAGGAAGTAGCCAGTGAGGCGTACATCATGCTTGAAAAAGAGTTAAATATTGTAAAAATTAGTCTTTACAGTGAACTCGAGAGGAATCAGCAACTCCAAGCTGAGTTGAAGAAAGTAAGGAATGATCTTGAGAAATCCTTGAAGTGGACCTGGTCCTCAGATGCTGTTACTGCCATGTATCTCAACAATAGTGGTAACAAGCAGGGAATCGGGTTCCAAAGGGAGAAAACTCCTTACAACCCACACAACAAGTATGTCACTGTACCTGATAACTGGCTATGTACCCACTGCGGAAACAATGGGCATTTTAAAGAAAATTATCAGGCCAAGGTTCAGTCTGCTCAGAAGAACAAAGCGTTCACTGGTAGAGTGACTACTAGCAAAGGACCAGGTACCACTCGCAAAAAGCGGATACTGCTTGCGTGGACTAGGAAATCCCTCATTCATCCTTTTTCTAGTAACAAGGGACCCAAACTAGTTTGGGTTCCTAAATCTAACCCTTGATGTGCATGTGCAGGGAGCAGTGAGAGGAAGCAGACTGCGATGGACTATGGACAGTGAATGCCTAAAGCACGCAGCTGGAAACATCATGAAATGCCTCTCACTGAAAGCCCTGGAGGAAGGGAATGTATCCTTGAGAAGAAAGTAAAGGGTACATTCTCAGTGAATGAAAAGGCAGAGAGGTTCCCTTGGCACTCGAGTAGGAAAAGACGGAACTGGAAAATGATGCATGGATAGTGCTCATTGCCTATGGAATCACCAAAATTCTGGGAAAAGGAATGAACACTGCTCTCTCTTGAGAACATGTGTCGAACCAGGTCCTTCCTAAATCAAAACTCGCCAGGCACCGTCAATTGGAAGAAAATGTCTTGCTACTGACAACAGGAAGGATCAACTTGGGAAGCACAATGCAAATAAGACGAGTGAAGAAATCCTCCTGGGGAACAACCCACAAAACAAGGTCAAAAGGTCCCCAACAAAGGAAGCACTAAATGGCAGGAGATGCTCACAGGGTATGCAACAAGACACTTTTCCTTGCCAAGAAAGAAACGATGATGATCAATATGATGAACTAATCCTGTCTCTGGGAAGTATCTGAGGCTTCAGATAGGGAGGATGATAAAGTGAGCAAGATGAAGGAAACTGGCAAAAGACAACTCAACTTCCCCCACCATGTCTCACACAGAACCTGGTGCACCTGTCATGATTCATGCCTTATCTTCTGGGAGACAAGGAAGCAAAATGAAATGACCTCATCAACAACTGGAGAGAAATTGCAAACACATTGAAGGGTGAGATTATTCTCTGAGGGTCAACATGAAGAAAGGATTGGTCAGTGGAAAGCATTGCAGAACAGAAGACCAAACTCAAGATATCTGCATCAAAGCTTCAAGAAGAGAATGTTTCGGATAAATCAAAGTGAAGATGGGGTTACAAGAACCTAATGAAGAACCTGATCTTCCACCTGCTGGTTGTGCAAGATACCATCAGGTAAAGGTAGCTAAAGTATTTTTTGACCAAGCCTAACTCACATCAATACCGTTGTAGGTAAACACGCATGACGATCATAGAAGCTAAAGGTATGGCTATGAACTGCGAGAGGGAAGCTGCTAAAACTTTGTTCAAAAGACTGCCTTGGCATCAGATGTGCTATCTCAGGTTAGTAGTAATGTGCTTGTTCTGCATGTCCTCATAAAAAAAATGTGTGTTTAACAAAATTAATTCAAATGCCACATCATCTGACTTTTCAGTGTCTGCGTGTCATGTCTTGTCTTTCAAATTCTTTCATCTCCTCTGCACGGTAACACTTCCCCACAAACCTACCGTCGTTCTTCAGAACTATTCAGAACCTGTTTCGCTCTCCACTGATCATTAGCCCCTCTTCCAATAAAACCTTCTTTGTCTCTCAAGGCAAGTCATGAACCTTCATCTACTCTGTACAACTGGGATCTTCTCTTCATCTCTCTCTATACTCGTCTACTAAGTATCCATCTAATGGCGATCGAAAAAATCGTCTCATTCTCCCACCATTGACATCGTTACCACTTCATCATTATCCTTGAAATCATCCCCAGAGCGTCATTGTTTCACACCCTCTACTACCCTACCAACTCCTGGTTCCTCCTTCACTCCTACAGTCTTTCCATTTCTGATAAACCCTGTTTACCATTATTTTGAGAATCCTATGTCTAGTCAATCCTACAATCTCATCGAAAAACACACAGGAGGTTTTATTCCTCAAGTATCAGAAGCCCCTGAGGATGATCCTGACCAGTATCTAAACACCTCCATGTTGGACTCAGTCACTCTTAAGGAGTCACTAGAAAAGGAAGCAACTCATAACATCATGGCTATAACTGCTGAGAGTGTGATGAATGAAGGAGCATACCTTTTGTCTGAGTACCAGGGGGAAGAAACTCCATTCCTAGGAGATGTAAGAACCACAACACTCCTCGAGTCCTTAGCTCATGAGATATTCTCAGAAAACCCTTCTGATGAAACTGATTCTCATCAATGCAAACCCACTCCTGCACCTCCCATTCACTCCAAGCTCTTAGAGTCTTCCTCCAAATCCCTCACCATTAGGTCACTACAGCAAGAGAGTTCTAAGTCCTCATTTCAGAAAAGTAAGAGGAGTGTCAAGACAAGGAAAAAGAGGAAAATGAATCCAAAGGAGTTCATCAAGAGTGTGTCAGTAAACCAAATAGACCAAGATGCTTCCAAGGAACCTGGTTCCTCAGTACAACAATCTATGACAATTCAACAATCTATGAAAAGAGCCTTCGATGAAACTGTTGAGAAATAGAAAGGGTCATCTGTGAAGTACAGTAGAAAGTCTAAATGGAGTCTAACTGAGGTAGTCGTGTCTGAGGACCATACTGTGGGGATGGCAAGCTGGAAAGGAAAGTCTGCCGAAGGGTCTACCAAACAAAAGAAGGAAACTGCTAAGGCACCTGGTACTATAAGGTCTATAACCCGTGACAGTAGTCTTTGGCAACAGAGATTAAGAACTCAGAAAGTGTTGTGGGGTCGTACATTTGATCCAACAATTTCGGAGATGACAGGGATGAGACAAATTCTGGAGATTGTGGAATTTCAACAATGGGAACACTTGTTTGAAGAGAGAATGCCTTTGGTGTATGAAGATACAGTAAAAATGTTTTACGCATCTCTTTTCACTGTTGAGGGGGATCACATTTGTGCGCTTGTAAATGGAGTAGACATTGTACTCGACGCTTCGATGTTGGGAAAATTCTTAGAATTCCGTGTGAAGGTATGTCCTCAGTTAAGGGTGTCTGTGGAGTAAACTTTGAAGAGCCATCATGAAAGAACAAGGTATTCAACAGGGGGAATAGGTGCATAAGAAGGTCTTGCTTTCTGAGTACCAGCTTCTCTTTGAACTGGTCAATAAAGTGCTCTTACCCCGCTCTGAGAGGCGCTCTATTGCTACAAGATCGGACACGGTCCTGATGGAAATGCTCGATGAGTTTGTTCCAATCAATTTGCCTGCAATCATGATAGACCATATGCAGAAGGTGGCAAATTTCAAGGGAGGAAATCATGGGTTACCTTGTGGCTTTCTCCTCACTCAGGTGTTCAACTTCTATAAGGTTCCTTTGGGGAATCCCAGAAAGGGCACACACAAGCAGACCTTCTCTAAGACCACTCTAGAAGAATGTGAATGTATTGAAAAGGTTGGTGGAAGCATCTCGACCATCTCTCAGCTAATCAACACTCAAAATGTAGCCTCTGAGGAAATAAGAAGGCTGATGGCTCAAAATGCCATACTGGAAACTCAGCTTAATCAAGTAGTAAAAGGACCAAATTATGTACATGAGGAGATTACACGACTGACAAAGGAAAATGAGATACTTCGGGCTCAATTACTTGAAGAACAATTGTCCGCAAATGCTAGACTGGACCTGGTTCTCAAAACCATGACTGTCTCTTCTTCCAAGCCTCCTTCCTCTAGTATCCCCTAGGATCCTCCTTGCGTCAAGATATTTTTGCTCCAACCTCCTGTGGCTGCTGTTTTACTCTTGTTTGCATGTTTTTGTTGTGATGGCATGTTGTACTTAACCATTACTGCTCCTGAATTGCTCAGTCCAATGTAAACGTTAATGAAACAGCTTCCTTTTTGTTGCTTGTACAATCCTATGTTCCTTTGGCTTCTCTTTTCTGTCATGTTGTGTGCACATATGTGGCATGAGCTAGGTGTGTTAGACTTCTTTTTGCTTCTTACCTGCTGGTGCTATCTTTAATTCCTGTCCTTTTTAATGATGCCAAAAGGAAGAAATAAACAAAGAGGTGTGAGGGGAGATCTTAGATTAAGGGGGAACTTACGTGTGAGAATGATGGAGATCTTAGATTAAGGGGGAACTACTACTGGCATCTCATCTGGTTATTTTTGCTCTAAACAAATACTGTCCATGCCTAAGTTTGTCATCATCAAATATGGGGAAATTGATGGGTTTTCAGTCTTTTATGTTTTGATGAGCTAACAAACTTGTCATGAAGAACCAGATAGAGCACCTGACAGATAGAACATACATTTCATATGAACTGATCGAAGCTTGAAAATCAGCAAAGGGAGGAACACAACAGGGACCTGATGATATGGCCCTTTAAGGTTCTCCGACACAAGCAAGTCAGTGACTGTACGCAATCAAGATAAAGAGGAACACAACAGGGACTTGCTGCTTCAGGTTCTCTGACAAAAAGTACAAGTCAAGTGCACGGCTGGAACGTGACAAAAGAAAGTAATCATCTGGCAACTAGTACAGAAGAGGAACACAACTAGGACCTGGTATGTTGGTGTGTCCTGACAGGAAGTACAAAGCCCACTATCCAGCTGGAACACAACTGCCCAGAAGTGGCTGTGCAGATTATACAACAATCACTTCTCATTGGAAAGAAGTATACACCTTGAGTTGACATTACCTTGAGTTGACATCACTATCTATTGTGACATCTTTTGTGATAAAACAACCTGGTGCAAGATATACTATTTTTTGTGCATTCAGTGATATTCTCTCAAGCATAACAAAGTTCATCTAGCATTGAAGTCACTGGTGTGTCAAGAACAAGAAGACTACTCCACTAAGGATTAGTTTCTAACCGAGTCTTATGTACGTCCATAGTTGAGTTGTAATCTTGTTAATTATTCTACATTGTAATTCCTAGTTTGCTTTCTTAGAAGCGCTGTCTTAGGAACAAACAAAATTCGTAAACTTTAGAGTTTATGTTGTGACTAGGAATAGTCATAAGTTAAATCCTCTGTAACTAGGAGAGTTGTAGAGTGGCTTGTGGTGGTGCATCACAAGTTAGTTTGAAGTCTTTGCAAAAGGGTGTTTGCAATGTGGCTTGTAATAGGTAGATTACAAGTTAGTTGAGTTTAAAGCCTACAGGTGTAGGTAGTGGTTTTTTGATCCCCTTGTGTGGGATTTTTCCACGTAGAAAATCTCTAGACTTCTTTACATTCAGTCGTTACTGCACTCTACGTATCAGTCTCATCGAGGACCAGGTACTCTATAGTTTGGTGGACTCACATAAGTCAACAATAACTCTTCTCTCCCACAACTATAAATAGGGGTCTTCATAACCCAAAAAAGATACCAGAAGTTATAACAAGAAGCAAGAAAGAGCTCGTGGATCAGACGTTGCAAATTCCTCCATAAGTTTCAAGCTTCAAGCAATCAAGTTCAAGCTCAAGAACGAAGAACAAATCAAGTTCAAGCTCAAGAATGAAGAACAAATCAAGTTCAAGCTCAAGAACGAAGAACAAATCAAGGTCAAGTTCAAGCAATCAAGCTCAAGCTCAAGAACAAGATCATCGTTCGTGGCAACAACTACATATTCAAGATCAAGCTCAAAGGCTCTTGAATTTATTTACTATTGAAAAGAAGAATCAGAGGATTCATAGAGATTGTACACTCATATTATTTGAAATCAAATACTACGATTGTTGCGATATTTTTCGATTTCGATTTTATTTTCTCGACGCAAATTTATTGTCTACAAATTTTGGCACGCCCAGTGGGACAATCTCTATCCCTCATCTCAACTTTTCAATCACCAAAGTTCAAGAATATTGAAATGGCTTCGAATAAAATCAACTCCAGATCAACATCCACTAATGCTGCTAACTCCAGGTTCTATGCTGATGTGGAAAACATCCTCGATGTTACCTTTGGAGGCTTCAGACCAGTTACGAGGAGCAAAGCAAGCTCTTCAAGACAACAAGCACCCCAAGTGCCATCCGCATCAGCCCCTATTTTCGGATCTTCATCCTCAAAAGGAGCAAGATCTTCCACAAGCGCATCTGAAGGAGGAAGCGATGTTGCTGAAAAGATCAAGAAAACTCTTTCTCTACTTGACCTCTCCGGATCCAAGCACTCTGGTGTGAAGGAAGATGATGATTCTTCAAGTGATGGATTCTCCCCACTTACACCACATAGTGTGAGCCAATCAAGGATCAATCTGTATGAAAATCCATGCTACTCTCCATCGTCCACGACAATCATGCAAGCCATAGTGACAAACACTTCATCTATGGAGGAGCAATTGGCAAACTTGACAGAAGTAATCGCTGGCTTGACCAAATGCATGCAAAATCAAGAGGCTATAATTGACAAGCTAACAGACAGGGTGGGAATCTTGATGGAAGAAGAATCCACTCATGCACCCGGCAAACTTCCAGAAGTTCAAGAGATTGATTCTCCCCCACAACAAGTTACATCCACTAAAGAAATTCCAGTCTCTTCGGAAGGGATGATTCCAATCAATCAACTAAAGGAGTTCATTGAAGAGACTATAAAAAACAAATATGAAGTCGCTTCCAAGTCCTCCTTTACCTACGCAAAGCCATACACTTCAAGGATCGATATGTTGAAGATGCTTGCTGGCTATCAACCTCCAAAATTTCAACAGTTTGATGGCAAAGGCAATCCAAAGAAATATGTGGCGCACTTTGTTGAGACATGCAAAAATGCTGAGACTTATGGAGATTACCTCGTCAAGCAGTCCGCTCATTAAAAGGAAATGCTTTTGATTGGTACACGGACCTCGAGGCTGGATCTGTTGATAGTTGGGATCAACTAGAGCAAGAATTACTCTATCGCTTTTATAGCACGAGATGTACTGTGAGTAGGATATAACTTACAAATACTCTTCAACGAAAGGGTGAACCAGTTATCGTCTTTATCAATCGTTGGATGAATGCAAGCCTCAACTGCAAAGATAGGCTTAGTAAAGCTTCGGGCATAGAGATGTGCATCCAAGGCATGCATTGGGGACTACGCTACATCTTGCAAGGTATCAAGCCTGGCACATTTGAAGAACTTGTGACTCGTGCCCATGACATGGAGTTGAGCATGGCCTCCGCTGGAAATGAAAGGTTGCCTATCTATGAGCCTCGAAAAGGGAAGGACAAGCAAGAAGTCAGATGGAGCAAGTTTGTACCCAAATCTAAAAACAAAGAAGCTATGAATGTCAACACATCACCTGTGAAGTTCACAACGAAGGTGATCAAGAAGCAGAGTATGAAATCCACTTCTTTTCAAGATAAGCCAAGTGGAAAGTTGACTCTAAAAGAACTGCAAGAGAAAGAGTACCCATTTCTGGATTTTGATCTGCCAGCTATTTTTTAAGAACTCCTCGAGTTAAATCTCATTGAGCTTCCGGAGATGAAGCGACCAAATGAAGTTGGGAAAACAAATGACCCAAGTTACTGAAAATACCATCGACTTGTGAGCCACCCTCTGGAGAAGTGCTTTGTCTTCAAGGACAAAGTTATGGACTTGCCCCGTGAAAAGAAGATCGTGCTTGAAGATGAAAAAGCAAGCGCAAACCAAGTCTCTAACACCTTTGGCTCATTCAGTCTAGATGAGTTATGCAGTTTAAAAGGAATCGAAAACGAAGAATTACTGGAGAACAACAAAGTTGAAGATGATCAACTTGATGATGATGAAGGTTGGATGTTGGTGACTCGTGGCAGGCGCCACAAAAGGAGCCCATGAAAAGTTACAATAGAACAACCAACAAGGAAGATGATGGTAAAAAGACCAACGAAAAAGAATCCGGTTAGGCGTTTGAAGAAAGCAAAAGTGGAGATGCACCACCCTCAAAAGCCACGACATACAATGACCTTGGAGGATTTCTTGCCATCTTGGTTCCGTACGAAGATTTCCCATGATGGTATTGAGGCCACTTGTTGCAATGCTGATAAAGGGGAAGAAAAGAGTGATGACCTATCATTGGAACCATCTTCAGAAAAACTCATAGAGTCTATTCCTCAAGAAGTTAACCCGTGCGAGGAAAAAGTTACGTTCACAAATGACGACCTTCTACTAGGTGACACTCCTCATAACCGCCCGTTGTACCTGGTTGGCTATATGCGTGACGAAGGGTAAATCGAATTTGGTTGATGGAGATTCTCAGTGAACATTTTACCAATTCGCACTGTGAAAGAACTTGGTATTCCCATGAACGAACTCTCAGAAAGTCGTGTGATGATTCAAGGATTCAACCAAGGGGAGCAAAGAGCCATATGCGCGATCAGGCTGGAAATCACCATTGAAGATATGCAATCAAGTGCATGGCTACACGTGATCGATGCAAAGACTTCATACAACAATGTTACCAAACTAATATGCAGTATTAGCCCTGCGAATTTCAATTATAGTCATTGAGCTAACAAAAATAATGCTGTAGAATCGTAAAATTTGATAAATTATTTTTCACAAGATAAAAGTTACAACCTCTCCAATCCACCCCATAAATATTTATCTGGTGAAAATATTTCATCGAGTATGTTTGCAGGGGCTAGCCATTTTCTGACTATGCAATCGAAGAATAACCAGTATTACCAAAATAAATGTAAAATAGCTACTTTTTAATTCGAAAATAAAATTTGGACAAAAAATTACTTAACCAAAATACGAAAAAATTCGAACATATTACTTAAAATTTGAACTTTTACAAGTAAAATCTAACATAGTATGTTGGAGTTTGAAATTCTTATGCTGGAGTTTCTCCGACTTTCGAAGGTAACTCTAACATAATATGGAGTTATGGTGGAGATTGGAGTCTAAACCAAACACAGTAACCTGAAGTCTAAGTAAACCATGTCTTTTCACCATCTTTTTGAAACACACTGGTAGGCGTGTGGGAAGGGGGTGGCACTTGAGTGGAATACGTAGGAAATGTTATAAGTGGTGTCAGAATTTATAGAAGAACAGAAATAACTTTAATTATCATAATTTTGGATTAGAAATGGTCTTAGTCTATCGGTTTTATTGACCTTCAGCCCAAGCGCTATAACAAGCCAACGAAGGCATAATCAATAATCTGCTGCAGCGTGTAGCCTGATCCCATAAGTGTCACTCATAATTAGGCTCTCGCCCTCACTCAGTCATCAATCTCTCCAGTCTCACCCACGGGCTCACAATGTCATGAAAATTGACCCGGAACAATGATATGATGTATCAATAAGTAACAACTGACTGAGATATGATATGAATGCATGAATGTGACTGAGTAGGAAATATCAATGAATTCAATGAGATGACAGCAAGAAAAGACCACTTTGGGTCCCAGCGTTATCAGCACGAGACTCTACCGTCTCAAGAAGCTCTTTGAGAAGATTAAGCAAACATGGATATCCCACAAAGCAAACTTGGATCAAAATTCAATTGTATAAATATTTGTTTAGTTGATTCATGTACAACACATATAATATTCAAAGAGAAGAAATATTTCTCTAATTTAAGTATGTGTAAGGCAGATGTTACTATAATTTCTGGTAGTAGTAAATTAATTGAAGGCTCTGGAAGAGCTACTATAACTCTGCCTAAAGGAACAATACTTATCATAGAGAATGCAATGTTCTCCTCCAAGTCCAAGAGGAACTTGTTGAGTTTTAAAGATATCCGCAGAAATGGATATCATATTGAGACAATAGATGAGAATAATCTTGAATATCTCATCATTACCAAGAATGTTTCTGGCCAAAAGAGGGTTATTGAGAAGTTCCCATCTTTATCTTGTGGCGTGTACTGGACAAGAATTAGTGCAATTGAGGCACATTCTACCGCAAACCAAAAGGTTATTGATTCCAATACTTTTGTACTTTGGCGTGATCGATTGGGACACCCTGGATCAATTATGATGAGACGAATTATAGAAAACTCAAATGGGCATCCATTAAAGAATTTAAAGATTCTTTTAAATAATGAATTTTCTTGCACTTCTTGTTATCAAGGCAAGTTAGTTATAAGACCATCACCAACAAAGGTTGGGATTGAGTCCCCTGCATTTTTAGAACGTATACAAGGGGACATTTGTGGACCCATTCACCCACCTAGTGGGCCGTTTAGATATTTTATGGTATTAATAGATGCATCTTCTAGATGGTCTCATGTGTGCCTATTGTCATCTCGCAACCTCGTATTTGCAAAATTAATGGCACAAATAATTCGATTACGGACGCAATTCCCCGATAATCCAATTAAGTATATTAGACTTGATAATGCTGCCGAGTTTTCATCCCAAGCATTTAATGATTATTGCTTATCAATTGGGATAAAAGTGAAACATCCTGTAGCTCATGTTCACACTCAAAATGGCCTTGCAGAGTCTTTAATTAAATGTCTGCAATTGATAGCAAGACCGTTACTCATGAAAATGAGGTCACCCACTTTTGTTTGGGGTCACGCCATTTTGCATGCAGCAATACTAGTTCGTCTTAGATCGATAAATTATCATAAATATTCCCCTTTGCAATTAGTTTTGGGTCATGAACCTAATATATCCCATTTAAGAATCATTGGATACGCAGTATATGTGCCTGTAGCACCGCCATATCGCACCAAAATGGGCCCCAAAGAAGGTTAGGAATATATGTTGGGCTTGAATCACCCTCCATTATTCGCTACCTCGAAACATTAACGGGAGATTTGTTCACCGCACGATTTGTAGACTGTCGATTCGATGAGACACTTTTCCCAAAATTAGGGGGAGAAAATGGTGAAACCAAATGGGAGATTTTGTGAAAAAATTCATCATTGTCTCATCTTGATCCACGTGCCTCTATTTGTGAAAAAGAGGTTCAAAAGATTATTCATTTGCAAAAAATAGCAAATCAAATGCCAGATGCATTTACGGATCTGAAAAGGATAACAAAATCACATATCCCTGCAGAGAATGTTCCAATCCGTATTGATGTCCCTATTGGACAATCTTCTAGTGTCATAGCTAATGAGTCAAAAGCATGACTAAAACGTGGCAGACCATTAGGTTTTAAGGATTGAAATCCTAGAAAAAGGAAAACAAATGATCAAGATGACACTAAGAAAGAGTCTCATAAAGAAATCCACGATTTAACCAATCCTAAGATTCATGAGGAAATCACTGAGCCCGAGACTCAAGAAAATAAGGAACTATCAATAAATCCAATCGATATTGAGACAAATTTAAATCGATTGGATATAGTGGTGGATTATGTCTTTGCATATAATATTGCATCTAGCATTATGCAAGATAGTGAGGATCTTGAACCTCAATCTGTTGGAGAATGTCGACAAAGATGTGACTGGCCAAAATGGCAAGAAGCAATCCAATCAGAGTTGAATTCACTTGCAAAACGTGAAGTTTTTGGGCCTGTAGTCCAAACACTTTCTTTGTACGCAAGAGAAGTAAGAAAAACGAGGTACAAAGATATAAGGCACACCTTGTTGCACAAGGATTTTCACAAAGGCCTAATGTCGATTATGAAGAGACATATTCACCCGTTATGGATGCTATAACGTTCCGTTATCTCATTAGTTTTGCTGTCCATGAAAAGCTTTACATGTATTTAATGGATGTGGTTACCGCCTACCTTTATGGCTCACTTGATAATGAGATATACATAAAAATTCCCAAGGGATTTAAAATGCCTAACACACATAATTCCAAGTCCCGGGAAATATTTTCAATCAAAATGCAAAGATCTTTGTATGTTCTAAAGCAATCAGGATAAATGTGGTATAATCGTCTTAGTAAGTATTTATTAAAGGAAGGTTATATAACTCATGCCATTTGTCCATGTGTTTTTATAAAGAAAATAATATCGGAATTTGTTGTACTTGCAGTATATGTTGATGACATAAACCTTATTGGAACTCCTACAGAACTCCAAAAGACAGTTGATTATTTAAAGAAAGAATTCGAGATGAAAGATCTCGGAAAGACAAAATTATGTCTTGGTTTTCAAAGAACATTTGGCAAAAGGAATTTTTGTTCATCAATCTGCCTATATAGAAAAGGTATTGAAACGGTTTTACATGGATGTAGCACATCCATTAAGTACTACGATGGTTGTTCGATCACTTGATGTGAATAAGGATCCATTCCGGCCTCAAGAAAGGAATGAAGAGCTACTTGGTCCTGAAGTACCATATCTTAGTGCAATTGGTGCACTAATGTATCTTGCTAACACTACAAGGCCTGACATAATCTTTTCAGTTAATGTCTTAGCAAGATATAGCTCTGCTCCTACAAGGAGACATTAGAATGGAATCAAACACATATTGCGGTATCTAAAAGGAACTACCGATATGGGCTGTTGGTTATGCCGATGCTGGGTATTTATTTGACCCACACACGGCTCGATCTCAAATAGGTTATGTGTTTACCTCTGGAGGAACTGCCATATCTTGGCGATCGACTAAGCAATCAATTGTGGCTACTCATCTAATCATGCTGAGATAATTGCTATTCATGAAACAAGTCGAGAATGTGTGTGGTTGAGGTCTATAATACATCTTATTCGAGACAAATGTGGTTTGAAATGTGACAAACTACCCACGATTTAGTATGAAGACAATATGCATAGCCCAATTGAAGGGAGGATTCATAAAAGGAGATAGGACAAAGCATACTTCACCAAAGTTATTTTTCACACATGATCTTCAAAAGAATGGTGATATCAATGTGAAACAGATTCGTTCAAGTGATAATATGGCTGATTTGTTCACAAAATCTCTACCGACGTCAACCTTCAAGAAGCTAGTGTACAAGATTGGGATGCGAAGGCTCAAGGATGTGAATTTATGCTCTCATCAGGGGGAGTTAATGCGCATTGCACTCTTTTTCCCTTACAAGTTTTTATCCCACTGGGTTTTCCTTGCAAGGTTTTTAACGAGGCAACCAAAAGGCGTATTATTAAACATGTGTACTCTTTTCCTTTTCTAGATTTTTTTTTCTATTGGGTTTTATTTTAGTTAAGGTTTTAACGAGGCACATTACTTATTGAGTAGACATTCAAGGGGAAGTGTTATGAATAGAATTATAATTAGAGTGAATGTCTAACTTTTAGAGAGTTTTACTTTGTGGCTAAGTGATCGCTGCCAACTCGACGCTACACCAAGGTAGGAAGAGCGGGTCGCAATAGCTTTTACCCGAATAGTGGTCGGGATCGATTTCCACAGGGAGCTAGTAGTGGAGTTGGAATTTCTGTCTAGTCTAGAGATGTGTTTGTGCTCCTAATGTCACTTCAAACATTCTTGGTTTTTGATTTTATAACTACTATGATAAAACTAATGATTAACCCTAAATTATGCTACTAGAATATTACAAAGTTGTATCTAATGGGAAGGAAGGCACTGGGGTCGTGGCATTACCTAGGTGGCTAATTGACGGGTAGATGTTACTAAGGATAGATTGACATATTTGGGGCTTATGCTATAACCGTTGCACAATTGTACTGATGTTCTAAACGTCAATACCACACAAGAGGGAGGGGGGGGGGGGTTGATTTGTGTGGTACTCAATTTTTCGCTTAAACTGCTTCTGGAAGGACCTGGTTCTTCTAGGTGTACTTATTACTACTGTTTGCGGAATTAAAAGTACATAAAATAAAGAACACAGAGATTTTACGTGGAAAACACCTGGCTCAAAAGGTGAAAAAACCACGACCTACTACTCAGTAGGATTTTCCCAAACTTCCACTAAAATCACTGAGCCAAAACTGCATTTACAAAACTCTTTGTAAACCTAAGGATTAACTCTAATCCCGTTGTGGCAATCGGCCTCTAACTGCTGCGACAACTTCAAGTTAACTCTAACTTGAATACTCAAAGTACCTAATACAATTTCTTCTATGAAAGCTCGAAAGGTACAATTTTAAAACACCTACTACAATTGAACTAGAATAAAAGAAATACACATAAAACTCTTTATGGAGCTGGTTCTTCAATCTGGTTCTTGTAGCTTCTGGTTTGCACACTTGAATCACACACGAACTGCTTGCAAAAAGCCTTGCTATTTTGCTCTCAATTCACGTTTAACTTCTGCGTTTTTGTGCAACACTTTAATGTGAGAGCATCCTGCAATTTATAGAGTTAATAGATGAAGAAATAACTAGAGTTCTGATGCAACTCTTCCTTGGTGGAAGAGTTCTAGTTGATTTCAACTTCTAACTCCTTCCCTATCTTGAATTGTGTTCTCTTTGACTAAGGAGTCCTTCTCCTTATCAATTATGCAACCTTTTCGATCAGGAGATATTAAATACACCAATTTAAGCTTATCTCCTTCACATGCTTGAAGCTGCCCGTTTTTGTGAACCTGAGGGATGGACCACTGGATGGACCTGGTTCATGTCTGAGTTCCTTTGTCAGTCTTCAAAACTAACCTTTACTTGGGCCAACAAATTCCCCCCTGAGGGATGGACCACTGGATGGACCTGGTTCATGTCTGAGTTCCTTTGTCAGTCTTCAAAACTAACCTTTACTTGGGCCAACAAATTCCCCCTTTTTGATGATGACAAACACTGTGCTTTTCATACACTTAGGCCCTGCCAGAACTCAGCTCAAACATCAACACAATGTTAGAAACATTAAACATTTTTCCTTTATATCACTTATCATCAAGGACCAGGTACATTAGGTTATAAACATCACTGTTCAAAGTGTACACATCACTTGTTTAAAGCACAACCTTTTCCCCCCTTTTGGCATCATTGAAAAGTTGCATAAAAAATGTGAGATAACCAGATTTTAAAACTTAGTCTTGGCCACTGGGGCTACTTCAAATTCAAACATGGATTAATCATCATAAATCAAACTAAGAATTTCAACCATCAAAGAAATATGAACAAACAGTTAGAGCAAAAACAATGAATTTCATTGATGATTGATAAGATTCTACCACAAAGCATAAGAAGAAATAAAAATACTGAAAACATGAGCAAAAGAAACAAAACGTCCCGAACTGGGTCACTGGTTGATCTACACTAGGCTAGGATTTAAGGCTTGGAAGAGGTAGGGGCTGGGTTATTTTCTTGGAGAAGTTTCAGCATGTCTTGAAGAGTTCCATCATTCTTCTGCTTTTCCCTTGCAAGTTCAGTTCTGAGAACATCTCTCTCAGATTCTACCTCAACCAATCGTGTCTTCAGCCTTCCTATCTCAATATCCTTTGCCTCACTCTCCTGTACCAAGACTCTGGCTTTGCTATTGATAGGTGTCTTTTTAAATGAACTGGGTTCATTAGGAATGACATTGACTTCATAATCGCAAGCAAGCAGAGTACTAACCCCACTTATTCATAGGTACCTTGAAATGTGCAAGCATAGTTGTGAGAATGAAACCATAGGGAATGGCATGAGTTTTGGTGCCATTGATAACTCTATCAGTAGGTCCGCGAGGGTTTCCTGTTCAGATGGAACAGGTTCATCTATAACTATTCCAAGTTGAACCAACCCCTCAGCAGCTTCACCAGACCCACTTCCCCCTGTTTTGCTCACACTCTCTTCTATTTCAGTAAATTCCTCTCCCCCAAACAACCATTGCACCAGTTTTTATTATACCAACAGGAGTGGGTGAAGAATCAGCCACTCTTGTCCCCTTTCCCCTCACAGTACTCCTAGCGCCCTTGCTCTTTTTTTTTTTCATTTTTACCACCAACTTCTCCAGATTATGTAGTCTCAACACCTGCTATACATCCTACCAGTACAAATCCATTCTCTAAATTTGCAGCAACTTCAGAAATTGTCTCAGGAGTAACTTTAGAATCAGAAGATACCTGTTCAGTTTCGGAATACCTACTTTCTTCCCCCTTAGCAGCAGACTTAAATGAATTTTTAGATTTCTAGGATTCTTCTTCCTACCTGCTTTCAATTGCTTGTTTATTTTCTTGATCTGCTCTCCTTCAGCGACAATCTTATGAGCCATCATCTTTACTCTACTTTTCTTCGAGATTGGTGTGGGTGAAGCAGTGGTAGAAGGTGTGGAAATGGTTTCCTGTGGTGGTGATGAAGGATTTTCAGAAGTGTTTGACATATCTAGGCTATGGTATGGAAAAGAAGAGAATTAGATTGTGTTTGGAAGATAAAAGAAGAATGAGAGTTTTTGACGTCTTGAGAGATATGAGGTAAGGAATACACTAAAGCTGATCAATATACAGGGAATAATTGATGGGGTAACTACAGCTTTTCAGACTCTTAGAAGTTTAATCAAACTAAAATTCAGTTTTGAAGAGACGTTGGAGTGTATCCCTAGAATCTAGGTACTTCCATTCGGTTGGGACTCTTTTGAACGGGACTGGTTCACTTGTAACGGATAAGTCCAAGATGAGTTTGGTGTTTGGTAGGACTCTGCTCATGATCCAAATATAGTTATTTCAAATTATGCAGAGTGTAGAAAACATACCGTGTTACCTTGATGAACCAGGTTCTTCACTAATAATTCTCTTGTGTGAGTCTAAATTTGCCAAAATAGAGAAAATATCATTAGAGATTAATGAGTCATTTTAACACATGGCACAAGAGTATACTATGGAAAGTATGAGACTGAACAAGATATAATCTAATTATATACAATTTACAGACTTTCTAACCAAGTTTTGTTTTTCAATTTTTTTTTTTTCGTTTAACCTTGAACTGGTCCTTTTAGGTGATCTTAATCATCCCTAATTCCAACCTGTTCCTCTCAAAGTGATCTCTACTTAAGGCTATTGTGAAGATGTCAGCAATTTGCTTGTTAGTAGCACAAAACTCCACAGTGATCAAGCTTTTCTCATAGTTGTCCCTCAAAAATGGCGCCTAACACTATGTGCTTAGTTCTCTTATGATGAACTG
Organism: Nicotiana attenuata; assembly: GCF_001879085.1. Classification (NCBI taxonomy): domain Eukaryota; kingdom Viridiplantae; phylum Streptophyta; class Magnoliopsida; order Solanales; family Solanaceae; genus Nicotiana; species Nicotiana attenuata. The sequence goes on from NW_017671124.1 coordinate 85,067, forward strand.
GTTTCTTTGTCATACTAATAGCACTTGTGTTATCGCAAAAAATATAGGGATGCAACCAACATCAATTCCAAAGTTCAGTAATGGTTGTTTGATCCACAACAATTGAGCACAACATGAAGCAGCAATAACATACTCAGCTTCAGCAGTAGATAAGGCCATTGAATTTTGCTTTTTGGTAGCCCATGACACAAGACATGAACCAAGGAAGTGTGTCATACCTGAGGTGCTCTTCCTCCACAAAGAAACCTGCATAATCAGCGTGAGCATATCCCACTAGGTTAAAATTATTACCTTTTGGATACCAAAGGCAAAGGTCAGTGGTGCCTTTCAAGTATCTCAATACTCTCTTGACAACAGTCCAGTGGGACTTCTTTGGATTTGCTTGAAATCGAGCACAAAGACCTCTACTGAAAACAATGTCAGGTCTGTTAGCAGTAAGATACAAAGGAGAACCAATCATTCCCCTATACAACTTCTGATCAACAGATGAACCAGGTTCATCTATATCTAATTTCGTGGATGTTGCACTAGGAGTGTCAATTTCTTTGGATGTTCCTTCCTGGTATTGTTACTAAGTAATATGTTCATGGACAGGTTCCCTCGAGGTTTGAGGATCAGTTCCTCTCTAGTCAGTTCCCCCTGTCATGTTGCCATGGGTGGAAGGACCTGTTCCATCACATGTTCCTTCCTGTGATGCTTCTGCAGGCTGGACTATGGTTTCACCATTTGAATTTCTTATCAGCCCAATCTCTTCATTATCTTTCTCCTGCTTCTCAGAAAGAATGTTAGTTTTAAATAACATATACATTTTTTCTACACACATAGTTCTTTTACTGTATATCTTATAAGCTTTACTATGTGAAGAATATCCCAAGAATACTCCCTCATCACTTCTGGGATCATACTTACCTAGGGAGTCTTTGCCACTATTGTGCGCAAAGTACTTGCATGTAAATGCCCTAAGATGGGATATATTTAGCTTTCTCCCTTTAAGTGACTCATAGGGAATCTTCTTAACAATAAGTCTAGTCATGCAACTATTTATGATGTAGCATGCAAAAATTCAGCAAACTTAGCATTTTCGAATTCAGTTCCATGATAGACCTAATTGATGCAAATTGATTACCTAGTTGTTTCTGAGTTTTTCTAACAAAAGAAGTAAACATGTCAAATGCTTCATCTTTAGATGTTAAAAATAATGTCCAAGTAAACCTAGAGTAATCATCAACAAGCACCATCACATGTCTTTTACCACCTCTGCTTAATATTCTCATTGGACCACAGAGATCCATATGGACCAGTTCCATTGTTCTGGTGGTACTTATCACTTTCTTGCATTTAAAAGAGGATCTTACCTGCTTCCCCCTTGCACAAGCCTCACAAACTTTGTCTTCCTTGAACTTGATGTTAGGCATCCCTATCACCATATCCTTGGAGACTAATTTGTTGAGTTGACTCAGACTTACATGTCCTAGTCTCTTGTGCCAAAGGAGGGGATCATTGTCCAACACACTTAAGCAAGTGAGTTCATCTTCTGAAAGTGTGGACAAATCTATAATGCATGTATTGTTTACTCTTTTACCCTGCAAAACAATCTTGTTAGTGGTAATATTAATCACAGAATATTTGGTAGTGGTGAATGCTACCAAGTTACCTTTATCACATAATTGCGATACACTGATTAGACTTTACTTTAGGCCATCTATCAAGTAGACATTCTCAATAGAGTGATAAACAGTCTTACCTTTCTTCCCATTTCCAAAGGAGACATTACCTCCTTTGAGGTCCTCAAGTGAAAGGAACTGGTTCTTGCTTCCTGTCATATGCTTTGAACAACCACTATCCATGTACAATATTTGGCTGCTCCCTTTCACTTGGACCCATAAAAGGAAATCAGGGGTTAGTCTTAGGAACCCAAACTAGTTTGGGTCCCTTTCTATAGGCAAAAGGGTGAATCAGATTCTTTTTAGCCCAACCTGGCAGCCTATTTTTCCCTTGAACAAATTCTTTATTCTTTTTACTAGCCTTTTCTTTTGCAATACATTTAGGTTTATAGTGACCAGTTTTACCACAGTGTGTGCAAATTATGTTCTCAGGAAGTGTGAGGTACTTACTTTTAGGATCCCACTTAGATGCAGGGGTCCCATAGCCAAGTCCTCGCTTATTGCTACTATGGTGTTCGTGTAGCCATGAAAGTGCATCGGAGGACCTATTCCATTTACAGGTTCTGTCTAATTCATGTTTCACCTTTCCTAGATCTTCTTTTAGGACTTTAATCTGCTCATCTCTCTTGTACAGCTCATATTTCATTTTTCCTACATTTTCTTCTAAAGTGAGTTGTGTGTGATCAGATTTCTTTTTACCAGTTCCTAATTTCAATTTTAGATTTTCAGATTTAAGCTCTAGGACTGTGGTGTCAAGTTCATGAACCTGGTTCTTCAACTCATCATTTTTACTATCACTCTCATTAGCCCTAAGTTCCAGGTTTTTGCACTTAGCTTTCAAAATCACACACTCCTTAGACAACTGTTCCTTTTCATTGTTTATAACTTCAAATTCATCAATGAAATCTAGAAGTAATTCAGATAGACTTTCTTTAGACAAAAACATAATCTTGTCTTTGAGATGAATTATACTTACCTCAGATTCCTCATCGGATTTCCCAATTGCCATAAGTGCTTGTTCATCTCCATCTTCGTCTTCTGAGTCATCATCTGAGCTTTCACCCCAAGCAGCAACCATAGCTTTTGTTGATCCTTTGTTCTTCTTGGGATGAACCTGTTCCTTCTTCCTGTTCCTTCGTTTAGCTCTTTCCTTCTTAGGTGCATCCATCTTCATGGTTTTCCTTCTAAGTTCATAGGCAGTGAGATTTCCAATTAGCTCATCCAACTTGAGAGTGGCAATGTTCTTTGATTCCTGAATAGCTGTGATTTTGCTTTCCCAAGAGATTGGCAGTAGCCTTGTCAAAATCTTCTCAACTTTGTCTTCTTCAAGAATAACCCTTCCAAGAGATTTAAGTTCATTTGTTAGTGTTGTAAACCTTGTGTACATCTCCTGGATGGTTTCTCCTTCCATCATGGTGAAATTCTCATATTGAGAATATAGCAGTGTTCCTCTTGATCTCTTTACTTGAGGAGTTCCTTCATGAGCCACTTGTAAAGTGTCCCATATCTCCTTAGCAGTGGTACAGCTTGAATTCTACTGTACTCGTCTGGACCAAGTCCACACACAAGCCATTTCTTGGCCTTTGCATTCTTTTCCCACTTCCTCAAGTCCTCAGCATTGCAGTCAGCTCTTGTTTTTGGCACATTCACTCCTTCAGCATTTTTCTTTGTAGTAGCCAAGGGACCATCAGTGACTATGTCCCAGAGTTCATAGTCTTCTCCTATGATGTGGTCTCTCATCCTGTTTTTCCACCAAGAGTAGTACTGGCCATTAAAGAGTGGAGGCCTAACAGTGGATTGCCCTTCCCAGTTCCCAGGTGGTGCACTCATGTTGATCTTTTCCTAAGGTGTTAGCCTCTTCAAGGATAACCTGCTCTGATACCAATTGATGTTCTAAACGTCAATACCACACAAGAGGGGGGGGGGGTGATTTGTGTGGTACTCAATTTTTCGCCTAAACTGCTTCTGGAAGGACTTGGTTCTTCTAGGTGTACTTATTACTACTGTTTGCGGAATTAAAAGTACATAAAATAAAGAACACAGAGATTTTACGTGGAAAACACCTGGCTCAAAAGGTGAAAAAACCACGACCTACTACTCAGTAGGATTTTCCCAAACTTCCACTAAAATCACTGAGCCAAAACTGCATTTACAAAACTCTTTGTAAACCTAAGGATTAACTCTAATCCCGTTGTGGCAACCAGCCTCTAACTGCTGCGACAACTTCAAGTTAACTCTAACTTGAATACTCAAAATACCTATTACAATCGCTTCTAGATAAAGCTGAAAGGTACAATATGAAACACCTACTACAATTGAACTAGAAATAAAGAAAGACACATAAAACTCTTTATGGAGCTGGTTCTTCATTCTTGTTCATGTAGCTTCGAGTTTGAACACTTGAATCACACACGAATTGCTTGCAAAAAGCCTTGCTATTTTGCTCTCAATTCACGTTTAACTTCTACGTTTTTGTGCAACCCTTTAATGTGAGAACATCCTGCAATTTATAGAGTTAGTAGATGAAGAAATAACTAGAGTTCTGATGCAACTCTTCCTTGGTGGAAGAGTTCTAGTTGATTTCAACTTCTAACTCCTTCCCTATCTTGAATTGTGTTCTCTTTGACTAAGGACTCCTTCTCCTTATCAATTATGCAACCTTTTCGATCAGGAGATATTAAATACACCAAGTTAAGCTTATCTCTTTCACGTGAAACCCACATGCTCAAATCTGCCCGTTTCTGTGCACCTGAGTGATGGACCTGGTTCATCCTGAGTTCCTTTGTCCATCTTCAAAACTAACCTTTACTTGGGCCAACACTTAATTCCCTCTTCACCTCTGTCTCGTCCATTAAGGTCTAGTGTGTTTGTTCTCCGAGCATGATGAATTTTCGGATTTGAAACAAGTGTTAGGCGGGTTGTTCTCACAAGAGCAACCCGAATAACACTCATTTCGGGTCCAAGTTAAAATAGTCGGTTAGTCCATGCGAGCTCATCGTTTGTTGTCCCGTTCAGGTATTTCGAGTCCTTATTGCTTTTCTGCAATTTCCTTTCAAGCTTCTGTTTGTTTCTGCTCTCAGATTCCCCCATTCTTACATAATAGGCCTGTTATTTTAGTCCCGTTTTCTTCTTTTATTAGTTAGAGATTGGTGTAGTATTTGTTTGTTTTCCATTTTTGCTTGCAGAATCCTTTATTTGCTGTTTAAGTTGAAATTTTAGTTTTGGACGCCCTTACAATTCTGGTTGGCCAAATTTTATTTGTTGAGGGCTGGTTTTGTTGATTGGGTTCTGAAAGTTCAAAGGCCTAAAGAAGAAGGGTTAGCCCAATGGCAGGCCAGGGTTTGGGTCCTGGGTCAACTTGACCCGGGTTGGTTTTAAGGGTAAATAACAGGGCTGTTAAGGGTAATTTGGGTAGTCTAGCTAGGGAATCTTGAGGTAACAGAATAGGAAGCTTCCTAAGAAGCTGGGTTGGGGCTGTTTTTTATAATCTGATAATTACATTAGGGGCAATTGAGCAAAAATGAAAATATGAAAAGGATTAGGGTGTAAACATAGTGGCATTTCTGCAGCCCTAATAGCTTGCCTATCAAGGCACACTTCCTTGCCATTCAAAAGAGATTCAAGAGATAAAAATTTCAGAAAGATACAAACGGCTGGAACTTACTGTTTCATTGAACTCTCTTTGTGATTTCTTAAATTTTCAATTCCTGAAATGGTTTTTGATCTGTCTAGGACTGAAATGGTTTGAGTTTGGTGGTTTAAAAGTTTGGTTGGAAGTTCTGGTTGTTATTTTGAATTGCTGCACCTCACTTCCTAGTTTGAAGTTGGTTTTACTGGTTCTTTCTGCTGCTGATTTCTACTATTGTCACTGCTGATCCTTCACCCCTGTTTCCTCCCATCCCCAGGTACTTTTGATTCTCTGAAAACATGAGCTGCAAGTTCAGAATGCTGTAATTGATTGGAGATTTCAGAAATGAACACTACATTTTTCTTATGAGATATTATCTATAATTTTAGGAGTTTTTGAAGTAGTGCAATGTAACTATGATTTACTGTATTCCTTCATATCCTTTAGATTACATTTTGTCTTAAAGTGGGATGTGAGATTTGTTAATATGTTGAGTTATTTGTTAAAGTCGATTTTGGCTAATTCTGTTGATAACAATGAGCACATGTGTGAGATAAATTCCATAAGTTCTGACTGTAGTTCTTTTCTTAGTTTCATGCCTATGTGAAAAGTTTAGCTTCAGATGGTATTGTGGCTGGTAGACTTGGTAAAATGTCCTGTAGCTACGTTTATGTTTATGTTAAGGGCTGTTTCCTTCGTTTGCTCCCTTCTTCAGTTGGCGCTATGAAGGGTTGGATTAGCCATGTTATTTTGAGTTCAAAGTCCATGCTATGGTGTTTACACTGTTTATGCTTCAGCATCTCTAATGAATATTTGCTTGGTTTCCATTTGGATAAAGTAGTGCAATGAGTCAAGAAATGTTTATTTGAGTCACCACGCTGCCCATTTGGTTAAGAGAATAAAGTGCTTCATAGTGATTTCAATTTTGTTTAATCTTCTTCAGTAGTTAAAACAAATAAGAGGTTACTTGTTTCACTTATTCATAGATTCAGTCATATGGTTAAGTGTCTCAGATTGGGCCTTAAATTATTTAGCCCTTAATACCAAGGGTTGAGAAGTGGGTTCCGGGAGTTTGCATGGACCTCGTTTAATTAGTCTTGTTTATCCTTAGAAATCGAGGCGTGTCATTTAGCGAATTTTCATGGCCCTCGCAAAGTTGCAAACGTGTAGTTGCTTTAGGCGCATTATTTTAATAATTTACCTTCCTAAACTCGGGTGCGCATTTATGTGACCCAAATCCAAATCTCAACAATGTTATATAAAATGTATTGTGGACTGCGGGTGCATTTATGTGACGTGGTTCAAGACATATTTTAAATGACGTTGCAATTTTTCTTAAAAATGATTAAAAACGGTTAATAAATTTAAAAATGCACCTAGGTTTGAACATGTACTAAAATTAGATAACTAGGCCAATATAACAGTTGAGCGACCGTGCTAGAACCACGAAACTCGGGAATGCCTAACACCTTCTCCCGGGTTAACAGAATTCCTTACCCAGATTTCTGTGTTCGCGGACTGTAATACAGAGTCAATCTTTTCCTCGATTCGGGATTTGAACCGGTGACTTGGGACACCATAAAATTATCTCAAGTGGCGACTCTGAATAAACAAAAATAATCCCGTTTCGATTGTCCTTTAATTGGAAAAACTCCCTTAATACCCTTCCGGGGGTAGGAAAAAGGAGGTGTGACAAACCTTAGACTGACCAAATGATCATTTACATTTTTTAGCAAATAGGGAGTGTTCCCTCAATGTATCAAAGACAGCAACTAGGTGAGTCACATGATCTCTTTCAGATAAGCTATAAATAAGGATGTCATCAAAGAAGAGTAATACAAACTTTCGAAGGAAAGGTTGAAAAACCTGGTTCATCGAGGCTTGAATGGTAGCTGGTGCATTGGTTAGTCCAAATGGCATCACCTTGAACTCATAATGGCCTAGATGAGTCGTGAAAGCTGTTTTATACACATCTTCTAACCTCATCCTGATCTAATGATAACTAGCCCTCAGGTCTACCTTGGAAAAGATCACAGATCCACTTAGTTCATTTAAGAGGTCATCCACAATTGGTATAGGGTATTTGTCTTTTACTGTGATGTCATTCATTCCTCTATAATCCACACAGAACCTCCAAGTCCCATCCTTCTTTTTGACAAGCAATGCTGGTGATGAGAAGGGTGATTGATTGTGCTGAATTATGCAATTATTAAGCATCTCCTTAACCTGCCTCTCCAATTCATCCTTCTGGTACTAGTTGTACCTGTAAGGCCGCAGGCTGACTCGCATGGCCCCAGGCTTAAGAGGAATGGTGTGATCTAAGGTCCTCACAGGGGGTAAGGACATAGGTTCTGCAAACACATCAGGGTACTGCTGCAACACCTCTTTAATGGCTTCACTTACTAGCTCATGTTCTTCTGTTCCCAAGGAGTTCATTATGAACAGATGAGCTATCAGAGCCTGCCCCTTCTTCAACATTTTTCCCATTGTTCCACTGGAAATCATGCTCAACTTACCCTCTTCAGAGATACCATGTAATACTAGTTTGTTGCCCTTCTTGCCAATGGTAACACACATCTTCTCATGATCAAACATGGCGGGGTTATGCTTCTTCATCCAATCATTGCCCATCACCATATCGCAGCCTCCAAGTGGAATGATTAGTAAGTTATCCTGGAAGGGTCTGCCTTGCATTTCCCATTGGTATCCTGTGCAAATAGAGGTGCACATGACATAATTTCCATCAGCCACTGTTACTCTAACTGGTGGACAATGCCTAGCTTGGTAGCCTGTTTCCTTGACTATGGTGACATCAATGAAACTATGAGTGCTGCCAGAATCAATTAGCACTGTTAGCTTCCTGTTCCCTATGGTGCCTCTAACCAAAATGGTGTCGACTCCCCCGTTGTCACTTGATAAGGCATTCATACATACAGCTTCCATCACTTCCTGCTCCAATTCCCTTTCAATAACCAAATCTGTGTTTGGTTGTTCCTCTTCTATCTCATGATTCTCAGGAAGGTCTTCCATTGCTCCTACCATGCAATTCAGTTGCTTCTTCTTACATTGATGGCCTTGAGTATATTTCTCACCTCACTTGTAACATAAGTGGTTGCTCTTCCTATATTCATAAACTTCAGGACTAAGCCTGAAGGAGTTTGGCTTAACTGCAATTGTAGCTGGTACTCTTGTGCTAGCAGGATTGCTAACCACCAAGGAGGGCTTGGACATGGCTTTGGTCCTCTTGTGGGCAGCTTCGATGGCCTTCTCTTACAGTCTAGCTTGTTCCACAGCAAACCTCAGAGTCGTAGGTTTGAACAACTTCACCCCAAACCTAATCTCTTCCTTAAGAGCTCCAATGAAACTGGAGATGAAATGTGATTCATCCAAGTGTGGGTTCCTTATTAACATTTGAGCCTTCAAGTCTTCAAACTTGCCCAGAAATTCATCAACTGATCCTACTTGATTCAACTTGTTAAACTCTTCTACTATGTTTCCCATTAGTTCCTCCCCAAATCGAATAAGCAACTCCTCCTTAAATTCAATCAATCTCACTTCACCTCTACTTAGCACTAAGGAATCATACCAAGTATCAGCTAACCCATGCATATAGAGTGCAGCAGCTTCCACCTTCAGATTGTCTGGGATCGTATACAAGTTGAAGTACCTTTCACACTTTCGAATCCACACTTTAGGCTCATGACCTTCAAAGTAAGGCAGTTCCCACTTAGGAGTAGGGGTCTGCACAACTAGAGGTCTATTCTGCCTCAACTCCTGACCTGGTATTGGAAAAAGTCCATCTCCTTGAGGCCTGTCAACTTGAGCTCCTTGGGGAATCCTTTCCAAATTTGTCAACCGTTCTAAGATCAATTCTAAGGTACCATGTATCCCAGTTTGAGTACTGCGTAACTCCTCTTAAGTGGTCAGAACTTCGTTCAAAATTTCATCGTGCCTCACCAATTTTTCATCCATAACTTTCAGCCTCGCTCTTTCAACCATTACCACCTTCACAGTCGTAGAATCGAGGCTCTGATACCAATTGTAATGATCTCGATGGAACTAAGAAATTTAATAACAAAAACTGCAGAATCAAAGGGAATTTTGGGATAATTTTCTGTTTATATATTTGAAAAAGAAAAGCTGAACTACAATGGAAAAGAACGAAAAATTAACTAGCTCCTAATGCAAGCTCCATAGCTGAGGAATCTGCAGAATGAGAAGAAGAAGAAAGAAGAGAAGTTAGGAGAGAATCGAGGAGAGCGAGAGAGAGAACAGAGATTGGGAGTGGAAGAGAAGAGAGAAATAACCTGATGTTCGATGCCTCCTCTCACCGTTGAAGGTGGTTATAACAACCTCCCAGCTGACGTGGCTAAATTTGGACCCTTGTAGCTTATTAATTCTAAACTAATCTTGGCCGTTCATTTGAAATTCTGTTAACTCCTTTTCCTATTTTCTGTTATAGCTGATCTTCAGCTCCCACTTCAAACCCAGCTAGCAGTAGTAATATTTAGGGAATTCGATGGATCATTACAATCTTCAAACAAAATCCTTCAAAACCCACTCAAAATCCACGAATTTTAGATCTAGGAAAGCCCTAGCCACTTTTTTTTTTGTGAAATCCGTGATATTGATCCACCCCCTTAACCCAATGCCTACATAGAAGTATATAGCTCGACTCGTGCTATCATTTGGCATTGGTCTTAACCCGAAACTTCGGCGACCCCTACTGCCTGCCGCTGCTGCTTCTCCATCTTTTTATTTATATTTCGACCAAAGGTACTTGTTTCCTTTTTGCAAGACGCCGGAATCTATTAGTTTAGCATCTTCCAAAAAGAAACATATGCCCCAAGGTCGGACAGTCGCCTCTTCACATCCCCGACATCTTCTCGTGGCTCGAACAATGTCAAATGCCCTCGATCGGTATGAACCCTAATTCCTTTTTATCTTTTCTGATTTTTCTGTTTGCTTTTGTAATTAGTATTAGTTTTAAGGTTTAATTTCTATTCTTGTTATTTTTATTTGTGTGCAAATGAGCTAGGGTAGTATCAGTTTTCAATTACATGTTACTTTATAAATGTGAATTTTAGTTCTTCGACCTAGCCGGTCGAGTAGTTCGTTATTGTCCGTTAGTTCTGATTTTTGGTTCTTCGACCTAGCTGGTCAACTATTTTGTCTGAATTTGTTAAGTTTGAAATTTCAGTTTTCCGACCTAGCCGATCGATAGTTAAGTGTTTTTTGCTAGTTTCATGAAAAATAAAAAGATTAGTTGAATCGTTTATTTAGTTAGTCGTTTGTTAAGTTCTTATTAGCCATATGTGATAGTTTAGCCTTGCTCGTTTAGTTTCTGTTTCGTGCGTTAATTTGTTATCTCAATCGCTTCATGTTAGTTTGCACAAATGGAATTCAATCTAATCTAGTTGTTTAAATACTTAGTTCAATTGCAATTGAATTCATGTCCTAGCTTTACCTATTCATAATTGGTTTTAGTATGAGTGCTTTTGCTTGAATTTCAGTCGTGGTAATAAAAGCTAAATACTTGAGTTTAAGGTACATGTTTGTTGCCTTTTACTATTTAGAGTAGGTTTGAGGTACAAGTACCCTTAATTGTGTCTAATTTTAGTGAAAAAGGACAGTCCTTTTTCATGATTTTGGACAGATTTTGGTGCTACTTTGAATCACTTTCAAGGCTGGACTCTCCTATAAAGGGAGGGTCTTTCTTTCACTTTGGAGGGGGAGGCATCAGAAAAAAGAGGGAAAAAGATAAAAATTTCAGCAGCTCTTTTCTTCAGAAAAGAGCAATAAAAAGAGGAAGAAGTCACTTGATTTTAGTTTGAAGCATTAGTTTCTGGGATTTTGTTTTGCTATTTTTCTACTGGGATTCCTTGGTTTCGAGTTACCGGGGCTGCTGATTTACTGTTGTGACTGCTGGTTTGGAGCTATCTGAAGCTTGTAGTTTGTTTCATTGTACTAGTGAAAAAAAAAAATTTATGCTCTAAAGGTTAGTTTGTATTCTAATTCTCTACTCTCTATATTCTTATATTAAATTAACGTTTTATGAAAGAACTTGTCTTAGTAGATGCATTAAGTTTCTATGTTTTCAGTTTTATTGTTATAAATTCTATTGTTGAATGTTTAAGGTATTTTCATGACAAAACAGCATGTTGACTTACTTTTCTTCCTTTGGTATTAAGCAAGGACTAAATAAGATGACAAATGACATCTATGGTGTAGTTGTAAGAATGTATTTATTCTAACCTCAACCTGTCGTTGAGCTAAATTAGTTCGCCAACTTTATTCATATTGAAAAGGTTTTTTTTCATGTAAAAGTAGCTTTAATGAGATGGTATATAGATTAATGTTATGAATTTCAAGAATTAGGAATCCACAGCCATACATCTAGCAAAAATAAAAGTGTTTTCTTCTTTGGATTGATGTTTTAAATTAATCGAAATATTGTTTCATAAAGATACAAAAAAGTGAATTTCGTGTTTGGGTCTCTATTTCAACGTCCTTTTGCTAGCTAAAGTTCTAAATTTTACGAGTATTCTGTAGCGAGTGTTTCTTTGGTGCAAGTCATTAATTAAAACTTCTAAAAGTAATATCTACTTAGCTTGGAAACTTAAAGGAATTTCTCAAAAATTCAGTACTTAGGAAATAATTTTTCTCAACTACAAAAGACTTGCTTTGCTCGCAGGAAATGATCCGTTTTAATCGCTAGGCAATTAGTAGGCGCACTTTAACTTCACGGAATCGCTTGCGTAGCATAATGTTTAATATTTAATGAATTAATTCAATAATCTCATATCATACCCACTAGTTTTAGTTAATTCTTTGCTAAAATCGCAGATTCTCTTGCGTAGCGCGATAGTTGACTTTTAATAATTTTTCAAAAATTAATTTCCTCAAATATAGTAATTTTTTCAAAAAGTAATAACGTACTAATAATCATTTGTCATGACTGCGAATTCGCCTGCGTAGCGCTGTTATGACTAAATTAATAAATTTCGTCTCGATCATACATTCGCTTGCGTAGTGTGATTACGATAATTTAATTTTTTACTCAACACATCTTTTAATAAAATGCGAGCAATAAAAGCGAATAGGTAGAACACAGAAACCAATAATGTACAGTTTATCCAAAATTAATTCAAGCCAAAGTTAAGTCAATAAAGCGATCGTGTTAGAACCACGGGACTCGGGAAATGCCTTACACCTTCTCCTTGGTCAACAGAATTCCTTACCCTGATTTTATTTTCGCAGACCAATAATAAAAGAGTCAAATCTTCCTTTGAATAGGGATTCAAAAAAAGGTGACTTGGAACACCCAAAAAATCAATTCCAAGTGGCGGCTCTGAACAATAAAATAATCCCTATTTCAAAATTGTCACTTTAATTGGAAAAACTCTTTAACTCACAATCCTTAACACATATCATTGTTTTTTTGGGGGTAAAAAAGGGGTGTGACAGCTCTGGCGACTCCGCTGGAGACTAATAAGAATTCGAGCTTGTACATGTTGACTTTTTATTTGGCTTTATCAATTTTGTAAATATTGTGATCTATTTGTGACTGATGTGCTACCTGTTCGCTTTTTATCATTTTAATATTGTTGAACTGTACATATAAACTGTTTTCTCACGCACCCCCTCTGAATCTTCTTGAAATTAAAAATTGGGCATTTGCTTGACATAGCCCGCTTTCTTTGAGATAGCCGAGGTGCTTGTCACCCGGTGAATGATTTTAGTCACACATGTTTTAGGCGGGAGCACCACCAGTTAAGCCGGAAAGCAATGCTACCGGTACGCTGACCCTCCTCGGCTCGAGTTGTTTGCCCGAGTAAGCCAGTCTAGATACCGTCTCCACCAGGGTTTAAACCTAGAAGAACAAACCTCATGCCAGATATCCCTAATAGGTTCGCTCTATGTGCATCACGTGCATTTGACTTACGAAACTCGACACAGGGGCCGGGTCCGTATAAGACAGATATCCTATTTGAGACCATCATGTTCACGTATGTGCTACTTGATACGTCATTTGGAAGACTTACTTGCATTGTCGACCGGCTTTAGGAAATTAGTGTAGCGGAATTATTAGAAAAAAATAAAAGAAATAAAAAAAGGGAATCATTCTCCTAGTTTAGTGTAAATAAACATTTATTTTTTTATAAAAAAAAAAAAGAAGAAGAGATTTTGTAGTAGTCTAGCGTGAGGTGTAAAGATTAATTTTCATAAAAATCAAAAGAGAAAAGTACTTAGTTTCACTGAACTACGCGGGTTTGATTCTCACCGGATGTGAGATACGTAATCAATCTTTATCGGGTCCAGCCCACAATTTTCGAAAATCCAAAAAATTTCCTTTGATCTTTGATGAATCAAATCAGAAATTAAAAAAAGAAAGAATTTGAATTCCAAAAATATTTTCGTTCTACTTCAGAAGTTTTTCATTTGGAAATTAAAAAGAAAACTCAGAATCCAAAAATATTTTCGGAAATTCAAAGGCAAAAATTAAAAATTCAAAAATATTTTCTTTCTTTTTAAGAAGTCTTTCTTTCGAAGATTCCCAAAAAAAAAAAATCGAAATTCAAAAAATATATTTCCATTCTTCTTTAGAAGTCTTTCTTTCAACGATTCCCAAAAAATAATCTTTAAAAATATTTTCCTTTAAATATATCTTTGAGACATCAAATCCAAAAATTTTAATAAACAAATAAATAGAATTGCAAAATTTTTTCATTCTTCTTGAGAAGTTTTTCTTTTGAAAATTAAAAAGAAAACTGAGAATCCAAAGATTTTTTTTTTAACGGCAAAAATTCAAAACCCCAAAAATATTTTCTTTCTTCGTTGGAAGTCTTTCTTTTGAAAAAAATCATAAAAAAATTCTTTCTTCTTTAAAAGTCTTTCTTTCAACAATTTCCACACAAAAAAATTCCAAAAATATTTTTCTTGTTAGGAGCTTTCGTGGTCTGATTTGTCTATGAGTAAAAAAAAGAAAAAAAATTAGTTATTATTTTATTCCTAATATCGCTGAACTACGTAATGATCTGATTCATGCTGTGACATGATACGTAGGCAACCCCCAAAAGGTTCGATCGATTTTTTTTTTCAACGACTCTAAAATGAGGAGTGAAAGGAAAAGTGAAAAAAAAATAAGAGCGTCAATAAGCAGCAACCTAATAAGCCGGAATGAAACATTGAAGCCTTCCAAAAGCATGTTAGAGGCGGTAACGATGTTAGGATCATGTTATATTACGTGGGATTCATATCTGTAAAATGCTTAATCCTAACACGTTTGTTGTCTCTTATAAAGTAAGCTTAAGGTGGTTGGTTTGTGGTGAAACTGGCAACAAATCATTACTACCAGATCTAAGGGAAAGGTACTGATGGCTAATACTGACGAAATCTAGTTGGGCAGTGACGACTACCAGGGTCACTCAGTCAAGCAAGAGTCTGAGGAAGTAAGAAGATTGAAACAACAACTATCTCATGTGTACCAAGCTTGGGTCTCCAGTCAACCTCCGCTCAAGGTCACTTAGAGGGAACTTCCACCATACCCCTGGCCACTCAACCACCGCTCCCTACAACAAGCGATCACATTCTACCCCCGGGGTATGTGCCAAACTACAGTTTTTTTGCCGCCCCTGGTATCTCCAATGTGCGACCTCCTGCCGCGCCGGTTAGGAACACCCCTCTCGTCATGTCTGGCGCACCAGCGCATACAATCCCCCCAGCAAATCTTGTGACGAGGCCAAACATCGAGCCACTATCTCATGCTTATGATGGCCAATACTACTCTCCATATATGACTTTAAAGGGTTCGACTCCACACAATCAGACCCCACAGTATGTGTTACCTGCAGAAAATGAAAAAGCTGTAAAGATAGGAGAGCCATATGAGATGGTCAGGAAAATGAAAAGTCTTGAGCAGAACATAAACAACATATAAGGACTAGGTGGTCACAAAAGTGTCTCGTTGAGTTATCAGTGCATGTTTCCTCACATCCATTTATCCCCAGGGTTCAAGACACCAAAATTTTAGAAATATGATGGACACGGCGACCCTATGGCCCACTTGAAAAGGTAGTGCAACCAGCTGAGGGGTGAAGGAGGAAAATAAGCGTTGTTGATGGCTTATTTTGGAGAGAGTCTGGTAGGGGTAGCCTCTGAATGGTTCATTGACCAAGATATCTCTCACTGGCATGTTTGGGACGACATGGCCCAGACCTTTGTCAAACAATTTCAGTACAACATTGATATTGCGCCAGATCGCAATTTCTTGTCCAATATGAAGAAAAAGCCGACTAAAAGCTTCAGGGAGTAAGCCGTTATGCGGAGAGAGAAAGCATCTAGAGTTAAACCACCCATGGATGATCATGAGTTAATCATTGTCTTCCTTCAGGCTCAGGATCATGATTATTTTCAAAATGTGATGGCTGCAATGGGCACAGGCTTTCAAGGAATGGAATATTATCAAGCACCCTTCACTATTTCGGATAGTATTTATGGTTCTACCTTTTTCTTAGCCAAGCCAGCTCGACCGTATACAGTAAAAGGGATTCGCCAGACCTTTTGCTGATGCAATCAAGATAGGAGAAATGGTCGATAATGGACTCAATACCGGCCGAATTATAAGTCAAGAGGCTCTCAAAGCAGCCACCAAAGAAATCCAGAATAGGCCGAATAGCCTTTATCGATGCCCCCATTTTCTAAAGGCGAAATTGGGTTTACGACATTTGGGCGAACAACTCTATTCCTTTTGGGAATTTGGGTTTTGAGATTTAGAAGAGTCGCCACCTAATGATTGAGTGCATTAGGACACCAAGGAGTAAAAAAAAAGAAAAGAACCATAGAACGGGTAAGGGCTTGAAATTATCCCAGGGGGAAGGTGTTAGGCACCCCCCAAGATCCACTAGTGTGGTTCCCGGCCATGCTACAATTTGTGACTTTAAAGCGAATAAACATACAAAACAACTTCACATAACGATTACAAATAGGATTGTATAAAGGTTAAATAAGCATGCTGAAGTTAAGGAATACATGGTTTCATGTTCGTTTAAAAGAATGTATAATTGCAGAAAAATGGGGGTCAAGTAACGAATGCAAATAATCAGACAAAGAAGTAAAATGGGTGGAGGTTTAAAAAAGAAAACAGTGCTGGAAATTCCAAAGAGTTTTGAATTAAAGTGAAATACAAAGTTTAAAGAACTGGAATACTGACGTAAGCACATATGGAGGGAGGGGGATCCTAGGTTTATAAATAACATGGATCATCCACGCAACACCCGGTAACCAATTATACGTGTGGTCTTATCACGTGATCATCATCTCCATGTCTACCCCGTTTAAGGTATTAAAGCACGGAATAGTATCGTTACTTATTGCATGCTATTACCCGTCCCGATCCTATCAGTCTCGGAGGCATTGAGACTACTAGTCCTAAAAGTGAAGGGAATTGGGGTTTTTCAGAGTTTAAAAGGATAAAAGTCTAAGGCGACAAACAAGAACACATAAACAGTTAGGGGAAGAGCAAATAACAATTAAGGCTCAAATAGGCCTCCTCACTTAAAAGAGAAGATTGTATAGCATGACTTCAAATACTGGTTTTGGTCTGAATTAAATTTAAAAGCGTTAGGACAGGTTGATTTATCACATATTTCTCAGATGAGGAGTCCGAATTAGCCTTGTCTGGTTGTAGTTATCAAAGCTGACATAGTTAGTTAATAACCTAATGGTTTGCCTAAGTGAGACCTATAGGCATGGTATCTAACAGAGCATACAGATTTTAAAGAAAGGGATCACTAGTGTTATAAACAAAAGATCTGCAGATTTTAAATGACCTTATGATAGGTTTCAGACTCGAAACTGATTCAGTTGATTATTCCTACAGGCATGATTTCTAAGCGTTATTGGTTTTAAAACGATTACAGAGATGCAAGAGTCATATAGGCATGGTCTCTAGAATGCAATTGATTATTATTAAGCCAACGATTCTTTGCCTAATGACATGTATATGCAGAAGTGCAGAAAACTTATGGGCATGAGTTCTAGAATGAGAATACAGAAATAACCTATAGGCATGATTTCTAGAATGAGAATGCAGAAATAAATAACCTATAGGCATGTTTTCTAAGATGAGAATGCGAAAATAAATAACCTGTAGGCATGTTTTCTAAGATGACAATGTAGAAATAAATAACCTATAGGCATGTTTTCTAAGATGAGAATGCAGAAATAAATAACCTATAGGCATGTTTTCTACCCTTTTTCATACATTCATCCCCATCCCTTTCCACTAACCATCCCCAATAGTTATTACAAATTATTACAGACCCGAATGAATCAAAAGAAAGAAAAGTAGAATTATATCAGAAGTTCCAGCTACAACCAAACAGCCTAATTCAGACTCAAAGTCCAACAATATGAGATAAACCAACTTCCAGGATCAGATTTCCAAAAGCCTTTCTCATCCTTTGGGTGTGTCAAAGTTCCAAGGAGCTTCATAAACTCCAGGCAATGCTTACACCCAATTACATTGCAGAATTAAGAATATGGTGCAGTTTTGAAGGGCCAGCCCTCAAATATCCCAGTTCATAGGGAACTCAAGGTCCCAAAGCAAGGCTCATAGGAGGGGGGCAGAACTTAGAGTCTAAGAGTAAGTATAGGTGCATAGAGAGTGAATTAGGAAAGTCATGGCAGGCTGGTGGTCATGCCCAGCAATTGGGAATGCTGGCACACCCCTGAACAGCCTGTTAGCCACATCTTAGGAGTTAGGATCTATTGAAGATCATGTTTAGGCCTGAGCAGTAACTTGGATACTGCCAGGCCAAAACCTTAACTCAGACACATAGAGGAAAATAGGGGTAGGGATTCACAATAGAAACAGATACAGGGAAAGAACATACATAATTTAATCACTGAACATGCACAGTAAAGTGAACAAGAATGCTGAAACTATAAAGTAAACACATAGAAGTGAGGCAAAAATTAAATCAGAACATACCAGTTTCAGAAGAAATAAGTAAAAACAATAGTCTTGAAAAGCCAAATTGCAAGCAAAGTAGTTCCAAAAGATCCCAAGCAAAGCAGAGTATTGAATTCAAAACAGAGTTGCAAGTGTGCCAGTATTTTAAAGACTAGTGGTGTGAGGGTTGTGTGAAGAAAGAAGTCGTAAGATGTTCTGGTAAGATGCAAGGTAAGGTCCCTTTTATAGTGCATAAAGCAAGCAAGAAAGGCAAGGAAATATTATTGAAATCAGTCTCCCTTTGGTTAAGGGATTCTGATTTCGACAGGTAAAAATCAGTTAAGGAAAGAAGTTTTACTTAAAACCTTTCAAAGTAGCACAAAAGGGGTAAATACACAGAACTTATTTAAGGAAAAGAATCAACAGTATACGGTTTGTGCCAAATATGGAAAGGGAATCAATCAAACAGTCCTGACACCAAAATTACAAGTTCAATTTGACTGAATCATGTTATAAAAGGTAAAGGAGATTCAATCAAAGAAAAATCAATGACAATTCCTCAGCCTTATTAAAGGGATTTCATAATCAATCACTTAGTTGGTGAACACCTTTTTGAAAGAGGATTTTCTCATATATAAAGCATATAGATCAAACAAAAGGAACTGTTAAGTTATTTAGGAAAAAGAGTCTATCATTGAAAGCCTTAGAGTCACAAGAAAAAAGAGATTCAAGTATAGTTACAGACTCATTGTGAGTCTAAAAGCCTAGGGTCCCAACGTGGAACCCTAATACCATTTACCCAAAGAAAACCCCCAAATCCTAGGATTTAAAATTGAGTCAGACAATAGAGGTGAGAAAACAGGTCTTTGAAAGAGGCTCAGAAGCCTTTTACAAAGACTTAATGAGAGACGAACAGACACGATAGAAAGAACACTGATTCAAAGTCATGAGAACATGCTTGAGAAAACTTGGAATTTAAACAAGTTTCAGAAGAAAGAGATGATACGAGTCTTAGACGAAGTAGATAAAATATGCTTAACAGGAACGCAAATAGAGTTCAGTAAAGTGAACAAAACCAAAGAACTCAACCATAAACACATATAGGAAAGCCTAAGGAAAACAACACGGATTAACATGCGAGTACATGAATAACAACGAAATAGACGAGTCATGCATAATAAAAAAGAAAAAAGAGAGCGAACTCATGCGTAGTAAAAGGAAAACATACGAGCAAAACACAGACAAACACACGTAAAGAAAGAACAGGAAGAATCAGAAAGATATTTGAAGGTACTTTTCAGAAACCCTAAAATTGAAATTGAACGATTTTTGAAAAAGAAATTTGGGGAAAACCTTAAAAATGTCAAATAAGCCCAGACATGTTTCAGTTCTAAGAGAATAAGCAAGTATAAAACCTCGAACAACTTAGGGTTGTAGAGAAAACCCTAGAAATGAGAAAGGTCTTGAGGAAAGTCAGATCTTGAGTCGAAAAGACTCATATTGCCTGAATAAAACGGAGTAATGGCCGGAGAAGCCATAGATCTACAAATATGAGAAGGTCTTGAAGAGAACCATCATAGGCGGGCCTCAAATCATCGAACAACTTAGGTCTAATGGAGAGAAAGGGTGAGCAAAAGTCATCCATGGCCTGGAACGCCATGGATTCTGGTGGATTTCAGGGCGGATGTGGCTAGGGTTAGAGAAGGTTTGAGAGTGTTTGAGAGAGAGGAGGGTTTCAGGGGCGGCGGATAATTGAAAAAAAAGTTAGGGTTGGTGGGGTTGATCAATTAAAAAGGAAAAAGTGAGTGTGAGTCGTTAATCTGTTAGATCAACGGCTGGGATTAAAAGAAAAGGTCCGGGCGGGTTATTTGAGTGTGTGGGTCGGGTGAACTTAGGATTTGGGCCGAGTAATTGGGTTTAATTGGGGGGCTAATTTAGGCTAAAATTTAAATGATTAGGGCTAGTATTTCAATAGCCATTTTCCCCTTTTTATTTTACAAATATAGTAAAACAATTTCTAGAAACAAATTAAATGTATTAAATTAGTTACTAATATGTAAAAATTAAATTAAAAATACTGGAATCAAAATTTGTAATTATAAACGCAATTAATCTTAAAATAGGCTAGAATTGCAATTATGTACAATTTAATTTTAAAATACTCAATAAAATTGGAAAAAATTTGCAAAAATTACCTTAGCTATATTTTGGTATAAATATAAGGATAAAATAAGTTATTCACCAAAATGATAATTTGAGGAATAATTATTGATTTTTGTATTGCTAAAATGGACAATAAATTGATTTTAAAAATCTTTAAAAATTAGGAAAAATGCCAAAACACTTACATATGCTTATATATGCATATATTATATATGCTATTTTGAGAGTATTTTTGGTATATAAAACTTATATAGGGAAAAATTGGGTATCAACAACTACCCCTCTTTACCCGGGAAGGATGAAAGATTTGTCGGGTAAAGATATGATGACCAATTTGACCGAACGAAACAAGTCGAAGAGTTTTGACCGAGCTCTGGTTCCTGATCTGCCTACATATCCCTAGTCTTACAAGAATCAGGCCATATGTAGTTCAGGATCCGTCGGCGGAACATGCCGATGGAGATTTTCAAAAAATGGACGCGATGTTCAGGTCGGGAAAGATGGTGAGAATCTAATAGGCTGCGGGAACTGGAGCGGGATCGCTCTTGCTGAGACGGCCGTTGCTAGCCGGTTTACCTGCAAATGAGCAATACGAACATATATTATGCATAAATTTAAAAGTTATGCAAGCTCCCGTTGGACCATGAATGCTGTCTTTGGACGGTTAGGATGACGTCCTCAGACCATGACGTCCCGGGCCATGAAGCGTATAATAAAGGATTCGTAGGCTATGAAATGATGTTCTCGCGCTATGAGAATGATGCCTCCGAACTATGATGTCTTTGAATAATGATATGCGAAAGATAAATGGGGTACTTAGACCATGGCATGGCGTTCTCGGGCTATGAAAATGGTGCCTCCGAACAATGACGCCTTTGGACAGTTTGGCGATCTTTCAGCCCCTCAAATGCATGATTTGGCAATCTTTCAGCCGATGCAAGACTTAAATGAAGTGGCGATATTTCAGCCATGCAAAATTTAAATGAAGTGGCCATATATCAACCGATGCGGAATGTAAATACAAATGGCGATCTTTCGGCCGATGCAGGACGAAGTGGCGATATTTCAGCCGATGCGAAGTTTAAATGAAGTGGTGATATTTCAACCGATGCAGAATGTAAATACAAATGGCGATCCTTCAGCCGACGCAGGACGAAGTGGCAATATTTTAGCCGATGCGAAATTTAAATGAAGTGGCGATATTTCAGCCGATGCGGAATTTAAATAAAGGTGGCGATATTTCAGCCACGCAGATGGAGGTAGAGCTTAACCTCGGAAGGTAGAATGGTAGCCTTATGCAATGCAAGAAAATGCAGATGGAGACATAGCTTAGTCTCGGAAGGCAGAATAGTAGCCTTATGCAATGCAGAGAATGCAGGTGGAGACAGAGCTTAGTCTCGGAAGGCAGAATAGTAGCCTTATGCAATGCAGAGAATGCAGATAGAGACAAGCGTAGTCTCGGAAGGCAGAATAGTAGCCTTATGCAATGCAGAAAATGCAAATGGAGATAGAGCTTAGTCTCGGAAGGCAGAATAGTAGCCTTATGCAATGCAGAAAGTAAAATACGAATGGTAGTAAAATCTCTTAGCTGATAGCTGATCGCGATACTGTGGCTGCTGGGGATATCATGTATGGATAGCAATTATGAGTAGGTGTGAAGGTTGATTCGAGACTTGGGTACCTGCGTCCAAAGAAAAATCGGGAGTTTTGTAGGGGGGGGGGGGTTAGTTCGTATCCCCGTGCACTTCGCTTGTCCTGCTTGGCGTTGTGTATTGTTGGGGTAGCGTTGCTAAACAAAGCAATTTGATAATAGTCATGCATGACTTAGTAAAAAATGAAACGTAAATACATAATTGAAAATAGTTTTCTTTAGATGAACCGACGACTACGACGCGATTCAAGACATTGCAACCTCTCTCGCTCCGGAATTTTGAGGGTCCTCCTCAAATTCTGCCCCAGTTTACTGAGCTGGTGCTTCTAACGGTTGTGTGCGATAAATGGCTGAAAACCAACTTCAGAATTTTGAGGGTCCTCCTCAAAATTCTGCCCCAGTTTCCAATATCGGGTGTGATGAAAATTTTATTGAATTGTGACTGAACCCATAAAGCTTCCTACGTATCCCCTCTTAAACGGGAATCAGGTCAGACGTAGTTCAAATTGCATAATTATATCATAAATGGTTACACATAGTATCGCTTGACTGCATCTGAGTTGATTGGTTTTGGCCAAACTTCTCCGTCCATTTTCGCGAGTATGGGCTCCCCCTGTTAGAACCCGGTGAACCATGTATGGACCCTGCCAGTTGGGAGAGAATTTCCCTTTGGCCTCATCTTGATGTGGAAAAATCTTCTTTAATACCAGCTGTCCTGGTGTGAATTGTCTTGGCTTGACTCTTTTGTTGAAGGCTCTGGACATTCTGTTCTGATAAAGTTGACCATGACAAACTGCGTTCATTCTTTTTCCATCTATGAGGGCTAACTGCTCTTAGCGACTCTTTACTCATTCTGCGTCGTCGAGTTTTGCTTCCTGTATGATCCTCAGGGAAGGAATTTCTACCTCGGCGGGAATGACCGCATCTGTACCATAAACCAGCATATAAGGAGTTGCCCTGGTCGATGTGCGAGCTGTGGTACGGTACCCCAACAAAGCAAATGATAACTTCTCATGCCACTGCTTATGCTTCTCTATCATTTTCCTTAGTAACTTCTTGATATTCTTGTTGGCGGATTCTACAGCTCCATTCATCTGCGGTCTGTAAGCTGTGGAATTCTTGTGTTTCATCTTGAATGTTTCACATATTGCTTTCATCAGGTCACTGTTAAGATTGGAACTATTATCGGTAATGATTGACTCTGGGATGCCGAATCGAAAAATGATACGGTCGCGGACAAAGTCTGCCACGACTTTCTTGGTCACTGCTTTGTAAGATGCTGCTTCAACCCATTTGGTGAAATAATCAATTGCTACTAGGATAAACCTGTGCCCGTTTGATGCGACAGGTTCAATTAGTCCGATAACATCCATTCGCCAAGCGGCGAACGGCCATGGCGAGCTTGTTGTAGTAAGCTCATTTGGAGGCACATTTATCATGTCTGCATGTATCTGACAGCGATGGCACTTTTGGACATACTGGATGCAGTCTGTCTCCAAAGTTATCCAAAAATAACCTGCTCGGAGTATTTTCTTGGCTAAGACAAAGCCGTTTATATGTGGACCGCAAGTCCCTGCATGAATTTCCTCCAATAGCCTAGATGCTTCCTTTGCTTCGGCACACCTTAACAACCCCAAATTTGGAGTCCTTCTATACAGGATTCTCTCACTGTGGAAGAAATTGTTGAACAATCTTCACAGTGTGCGCTTCTGAGTAGCGTTTGCAAGCTCTGGATATTCTCCTTTGGCTAAATATTCCTTGATGTCGTGAAACCAAGGCTTTCCGTCTGCTTCTTCCTCGACATGAGCACAGTAAGCTGGCTGATCATGAATCTTTACTGGAATAGGGTCTATGAAGTTCTTATCTGGATGCTGAATCATAGATGCTAGGGTAGCCAATGCGTCGGCAAACTCATTCTGTACTCTGGGGACATGCTGAAACTCTGTCTTTGTGAATCTCTTCCTTAACTCCTGTACATGATATCGGTTGGCAGTTTGTGAGCTACAATTGATGTACTGAGACCAGTCATGTCATCATACGACCAGGCGAATATGTCCTCATATTCCCTTAGAAATTCCGTGTACTCTTTCTTCTCTGATGGTGACAGATGAACACTGATGCGCGTTTCTTTGACATTCTCTATATCTCCCAAGTTGACAACCTCAGTTTTGTCTAAGTTAGACTTAGGTCTATTCTCAAAATCCTCAACTTCTTTAACAATCTCTTCTGGTATATCATCTTCTTCGGAGTCTATATCCGTTTGTTGCGTTGTCTCGTTGCATGTTACAATCGTTGGTTCATCAAGATAAGTAATAGTAATGCTGTGTTAAATAAAGTAAATGATAAAAAGTAATAAGAGCAGGATTTATAAGAAACTGAAATGCTTTGATAAATTTCGTAATTGTTTTGAACATTGGAGCTCTTATTTCGAAATTAAGATGCGGAAAGAAAGCCAGCTAGCGAAAAATAAAGATGATGCATGGTGCTTTGTTCAGCCTTGCTACCCCGAAGCTTTCCGGGCCCGGGCGATTCTGATGGACCAGATGTCGAGGCGTGCTCCTCGGATCACGGCTTGTATGGAATGGCCTTCCTCCCCCTCCTCCTCGAAAATGACACAACAGTCCATATTATCATCCTCCAGGAACAAGATCCTCATTGCTGCTAATGTTTCCTCTTCTTCCGACCCATAAATGACTTCGGCTGGTTGAAAAGTCTGCTCCAGACGGAGTATCGGTTGCTCCAATGGATAGTAAGGGCCACGCTATGGTGGCGACCAGTCCTTGAGTTCTTCCCAGGTATACTCATACCCCAACCCGAAGGTGGTACCATGCTTCTTGAGCTTAATAGGCTTAGCGATTCCTTGGAGGTTTTTGCCAAGTCCTTTTCCAGGTTCATACCCGCTCCAATTCAGTATGCTTTCAATTTTGTTGTCCCACCATTTGTCTTTGTCGACGGTGTTGACTCGCTCAATGTGGTGGTAGGTTTCTCCGCCTATCTTCCTTCTTCCTCTGATTGCCGGGATGGTCTGACCGCTGTATATGGGATTGCTACTGTCACCATGAATAATCACCTCTTGGTGATTCCACTCAAACTTCACTGCCTGATGCAGGGTTGATGCTACAGCTCCAGCGGCATGAATTCATGGACGTCCCAATAGCAAGTTGTAAGATGCCGGGATGTCTATCACTTGAAAGTCAACGTCGAACCAAGTCGGTCCCATTTGCAAACACAAACTGATTTCCCCAATAGTTGACCTGTGGGAACCATCGAAAGCTTTGACATTGATGGCTCCATCCTTGATCTCATGTAGGCTCTTTCCCAATGTTCTGAGAGTCACCAAGGGACAAATGTTGAGGCTGGACCCTCCGTCAATCAGAATTCTGGTGATGAAATAATCCTCACACTGCACAGTGATGTGCAATGCTTTGTTGTGGCTTAGCCCTTCCGGTGGCAGCTCATCTTCGTGGAAAGTGATTTTGTGACTCTTCAATACTTGCTCTACCATGTTTGCCATTTCTCCTCCAGTTATGTTGCTGGGTACATATGTCTCACTCAGTATCTTCAACAAGGCATTCTTATGTGCATCGGAGCTTTGCAGCAGAGCTAGGATGGAGATCTGTGCCGGTGTTTTATTCCGTTGATCAGTGACTGAGTACTCCTTTGCTTGTATCTTCCTCCAGAGATCATCGGGCCCAGTTTCGGTAGGCCATCCAGAGGCCTGCTTACTCGATTCAGCTAAATGTTCTGGAGTATAGACCCTGCCGGTTCTTGTCATACCCTACGCCGTAATTGCTTCTCCAGTTTTGGCTTTTCCTTTTCTCCTTGCCTCGGCTGTGTAATCCCAAGGGATGGCCTTTGTATGGAATGGTGCTATGGCTGTCATTGCCACTGGGATGGGTACCCTTGCTTTGGAAGGTAACACAACAACTTCAAATGGCGTAGGTGCCTTTGGGGACCCAAACTTGACCTCAATTGGTCCTGGCATCTTTGCAGAAGAAGGCTCTTCGAACTCGAGTAGCATGGACATGTTCACTTCAGCGTTTCCAAAAGGCTGGATCTGGACTACAATCGGATTAAGTGTGACTGTTGGTTCTTTGGCTTGTCACCTTCAGCGATCAATCTGATCGATCCTTTAGGGTCCCAATCATCTTCTATCTTAATCATGTGAACACCTCCACCCTTGTGGTCTGGTAGAGGGTTATTGCGGACAATCGGAACATGCTCCTTTTCCACTATGATCTTATTGTCAATCAGAGCCTGGATCTTATCCTTCAGAGAGCGGCACTCGTCAATGGTATGCCCCTTCATGCCAGAATGGTATGCACAGGTTTTGTTTGGGTTGATCCATTGGGAAGGATTTTCGGGGGTTATGGCAGGGATAGGAGTGACGTAACCAGTAGCTTTAAGCCTTTCATACGGCTGGTCGATTGGTTCGGCAATGGAGGTGTATTGTTTGGGAGGTCTGCGGTCGAAGTTTGGTCGGGGTCTGGGGAAATTTTGGCGAGGTGATTGATAGTGAGCTTGTTGGGTGTTGTAGGCTTGGTAGACATGTGCAGGTTGGGAGTATTTGGGTGAAGTAGGCTGATATGCGGGAGGTGGAGTTGATTGGTAAGTAGGTGGTGGAGCTTGGTAAGAGGGCAAAAATGCTTGGTAATTTGAGGTAGGTTGATATGTAGAAGGGGGTATTGGGTAGGTTTGGTATTTTATTGGGGATTTTGTTCTCTGTGCAACCATCACGGCACCCATATCCCTTTTCTTGGATATGCCACCAGACTGTAGAGCCTTGTTGGTAGCCTGTAATGCTTCAAAGTTAGTGACCATACCACTTTTGATACCTTCCTCGATCCTCTCCCCTAGCTTGATGATGTCGAAAATTTTTTGGCCTTCGATCAACATTAACCTTTCGTAGTACTGTGGGTCTTGAGCCCGGATGAAAAACCTGTTCATTTGTTCTTATTCTAAAGCCGACCTAACCTTAGCGGCTTCTGATCTCCAACGAGTAGCATACTCGCGGAATGTCTCCGTGGGTTTCTTTTTCAAGTTCTGGATGTAGAACACATCTGGCGCATTCTCTGTGTTGAATCTGAACCTGTCCATGAAATCAGACGCCATACTTACCCAATTGGACCACTTGTTCGGGTCTTGGCTAATGTACCAAGATAGAGCATCCCCTTTCAGACTCCTCATAAAGAGCTTCATGCGAACCTTTTCATCCTTTCCTACTCCGACCAATTTGTCGCAGTATGTCCTTAAATGAACTCTGGGATCTCCGGTGCCATCGAACATCTCGAACTTGGGAGGTTTGTACCCCTCGGGCAGTTCGACATCTGGTTGAATGCAAAGGTCTTCGTAATTCAGTCCCTCGATCCCCTTGCTTCCTTCAACACCCTGAACTCGGCTAGTCAGCTTCTTAAGTTCTGCGGCCAGATTCTTGATAAGAGAGTCTTTTTCATCAGACTCAGGTGTGCTCGAGGCGGGCTGAATGGGGCGTGGTATGGTTTCCACATAGATGGGGGTGTTGTGGTGATGATTATTTGTGGAGTTTAGTGGTTCAAGGATGAGCAGTGGGGTGTTGCTTGAAGTGTGGCATGTGTTGTAGTGGTGATGGGGAGTGGATTGGTTTTGTGGTTTCGGGATGTTTTGAGGAGGTGTGGGATTTTGAGTGTTGGGGAAGTTGACATCTAAGGTAGTGAGGGAAAATGAAAAGCTTGCCATGTTCCGAACATGGTCCAGTTCTTCCTGAAATTTCAATAACTTCTGTTCGAGCTGGGAAGCACTTTCCTTGGAAACCTGAATACCCTGAGAAGTTTCTACCCTTTCAACTGAATTCTCCTTTCTGATGTTGCTCAAATCTTCCATTTTTCCCTTGTTCTTGTTTCTGATAGGACTCAGAGGAGGAGGAGGTGGAGGACCCTTGGATCTTGTGGAATATGATGACGATGGCAGAGTGCACGAACTAACCTTTGGGGAAGGGGGAATAAAACGAAAAGTAAAAAAAAAGGTAACAAGTTAGTGTGGACCGTGAGGAGAAAAACATTGCAATATATAGTGCAAGAATATAAATCGTGTGCTAATCTGGGAGCCTCGTTGTGCCCGAGGTAGGCCTAGCGACAAGTTAATTTGGAGAACTTATAATGCTAAATGCCTCATTTTATTGATAAAAATAAGACGAATCCCAAAACGACACTAAAATTGCGGAAAATAAAAAAATCACTAATGGCCATTGGCCTTATTACATTTAAAGCAGAAAGAAAAGCTCCTTCTCTTCTGGAAATCCAACCCCGCAACAAAATCATAGAGGCTACAACTTTATTCTGGGATGGCGATAGATCGGTGTTCCGCTTCGGGGACCTTGAAATGACACCATTGCTGGAGGAAATAGGAGGTCTAGCTGGTATCCCCTGGAAAACTCCGAGTTTGCTTATGCCAGAAAATCGCAAGGGTAGGGGTTTTCTCAAAATGATGGGACTAAAGAAGAACACAGACCTAACCTGTTTGAAGGATTCCTACATTCCTTTCGACTATCTGTACGAAAGATACAGTCATAGCAAGTCTTACCGAACTTACCCAGATGAATTCGCCCTCACATCAATGGGGCATATCCACAAAAGAGTCTTCGTCTTTATGTTCTGCTTTTTGGGGATGATAGTATTTCCTATGAAGAAGGCTAGGATCCATACCAAACTGGCTATGGTCACCAAGACCTTAATGGAGGGAATTGGCGGGCAGCCTTTTAGTATAGTACCTATGATTGTTGCTGAGATATACCGAGCCCTGGAAAACTGTCTACGAGGGGCCAAACACTTTGAGGGTTGTAACTTACTACTCCAACTCTGGCTCATGGAGCACCTCCAAAGGGGTGAATATTGGCAAGAGATTCTGCGCAGAGACTGGGATGATCATATCACCTTCCATCGGCCAAGGCGAATGAACTATAGGCCTAACATGTTTGCCCAGTCAGAAGATGCTAAAAGGTGGGTAGAGTTGTTTGAAAATCTGAAAGAGGACCAAGTGCAGTGGATGTTCGAATGATTTCCTACTGAAGAGTTCATTGTCCGATCTCGGGATGCACCGTTTCTTATACTCATCGGTCTGAGAGGAACTTATCCTTATGTACCTCTCCGACTCATGGGGCAGGCAGGAAGAAAGCAGGTTATACCAAGGGTTGACAAAATGAGTCACTTCAGGGCCGACTTTCAAGATGACGATAGTCCATACAAGTGCCAAGCTCAGCATATGTGGCACTGCAAAATCATCCTGGGAAAGGATTCCATAGAACCAGACAGGTACCATGCTGGTTATACTCCATACTATCCAAGTTGATTCGAGGACGAACATAGTGGGTTAGGACAACCCGGGTCTGTTCAAGGTCACAGGGTCATCGACGAAAAGGCTGAAGTACAAGTTAAGTACAATCAATTGCGCAAGAGGATTCGAGAATGCGAAAGTGCGCACTAGGAAATTCAAGAAGCCCATCAAAAGCTGATTGAAGAATGGAATGATATGGCTGTCAGCGCCAACAAGCGACTGGGGTATTTTGAGCGGAGTTTAGTAGAGTTGGAAAAGAAGTTCATCCAGAGGATTAAAAACTGCCAGAATGCTGAAGGAAACGAAGGAGGACACTTGGCTAGAGCCTATTTGCTGCTGGGACTGCGTGAGCTGGTGAAGCTGTTCGATGGAGCCAAAGATGCCGAGTCTGGGGAAGGTCCTTCTAGGACCAAGTAGCACTATACAGATGGATCAATTGAAAGACACTAAGCTCACCTTGTATCTCGAGGTTTTTACCAACTATATGGAGTGGACTATAATGAAACATTTAATCCAATGGCAAATCTTACAACTGTTTGGGTCCTAATACTGCAAACTTGTAGCTATTAAGGATAGGAATCTGTGGTAGATGAATGCAAAGAATGCATTTCTGCATGCAGAGTTGAATCGAGAGATCTACATATATCAACCGATTGGGTTTCAAAGTCAATATCATCATGGGGTTTGTGTGTAAACTCCAAAAATGCTCTATAAAATAAAGCAAGCGCTAAGGGGGTTGTGTGGTAAAATTGCTGAATTTCTTACTCATGATCGTTATTTTGTAGCACTTGAATTCCAATTATTTTGTGAAAATTATTGGCAAAAGCTATCTATTGTGTTAGTATATGTGGATGAACTTATTCTAACAGGAGATTATGAAGAAACAAAATTGCAAACAAAGGAAAACTTGACAGTTTATACTTCCAGCTTAGAGGTTGGTCGCACGGAAGAAAGAATTGTCCGCATCAGCAAACAATAAGATCTGTGCTCATGAAGGGAAAGATCTAAAAGATGAAATAAGGTATCGACAATTCGTGGGAAGATTGATCTACCTAATGCTAACAAGACCCTATATTTCATACGATGTTGGTGTGATGGGCCGGTACATAAGAAATCCAAAGAAGCCTCATTTGGAAACAATTCAAAGGATTTTGAGATATGTTAATGGTACACTTGGCTATCGTATTATGTACAAGAAACATGGAGATTGTAAGTTAGTTGTTGTGATACTGACTATGTGTGTGATCATGATACTCGATGATCGACTATCGGGTATGCGTTTATTCTTGGCCCAAAACAGTTTCTTGGTGAAGCAAGAGGCAACCAACTATTTCTTTGTAAGCAACAGAAGCGGAATACGGAACAACGGCAATGGCATCTCGAGAGAGCACTAATTGACTTATACAGTTATGTTAGTCCAAGTAAAGGTTTGTTTTGAAGATTGACAAAGGAAGCTCAGGCATGAACCAGGTTCATCCCTGCAGGTCCATCCCTTGTGTGCATCGAAACGTGCAGATTCGAGCATGTGAGATGCATGTGAACGAGATAAGCTTAACTTGGTATATTTGATATCTCTGGATAGAAAAGGTTGCATAATTGATAACGAGAAGGACTCCTTAATAAAAGAGAACACTATCCAAGATAGGGAAGGAGTTAAAAGTTGAAATCAACTAGAACTCTTCCACCAAGGAAGAGGAGCATTAGAACTCTAGTTATTTCTTCATCTACTAACTCTATAAATTGCAGGATGTTCTCACATTACAGGTGTTGCACAAATGCAGAAGTTAAACGTGAATTGAGAGCAAAATAACAAGGCAATTTTGCAAGTAGTTCGTGTGTGATTCAAGTGTGCAAGCCTGAAGTTACATGAACCAGATAGAAGAATCAGCATCAAGTGTCTGTCTTTTATTCTGGTTCAATTGTAGTAGGTGTTTTCGAATTGTACCTTTCAGCTTTATCTAGAGGCAATTGTAATAGGTACTCAGAGTATTCAAGTTAGAGTTAACTTGAAGTTATCTCAACAGTTAGAGGTTGTTTGCTACAACAGGACTAGAGTTAATCCTAGGTTTACAAAAGTGTTTTGTAAATGCAGTTTTTGGCTCAGTGACTTTAGTGAAGAGATTGGGAAAATCCTACTGGGAAGTAGGTCGTGGTTTTTTCACCTTTTGAGCCAGGTGTTTTCCACGTAAAAAACTAGTGTTTTTTACTTTCTGCATTTACTATTTATGCAATAGTAGGTTAAGGAACAGTTAGAAGAACCAGGACCTTCCGTAATCTATGCACACGAAAAATTGGACACCACACAAATCACCCCCCTCTTGTGTGGTATTGAAGTATAAAACAACAATTGGTATCAGAGCAGGTTATTCTTGAAGAGGCAAACATCTTTGGAACAGATCAAGATGAGCGCTCCACCTGGAAACTGGGAAGGACAATCCACTTCTAGACCTCCACTCTTTCATGGCCAGTACCACTCTTGGTGGAAAAACAGGATGAGACATCACATCATTGGAGAAGACTATGAGCTATGGGACATTGTCACTGATGGTCCCTTGGCTACCCTGAAGAAGAATGCTGAAGGAGTAGATGTGCCAAAAACGAGAGCAGATTGTAATGCTGTGGCTTGTGTGTAGACTTGGTCTTGACGAGAACAGAAGAATTCAAAGCTATACCACTACTAAGGAAATTTGGGACACTTTGCAAGTTGCTCATGAAGGAACACCTCAAGTGAAGAGGTCCAGAGGAACACTGCTGTATTCACAATATGAGAATTTCACCATGAGGGAAGGGGAAACCATCAAGGAGATGTATACAAGGTTCACCACACTGACAAATGAACTTAAGTCTCTTGCAAGGGTTATTCTTGAAGAAGACAAAGTTGAGAAGATTTTGACAAAGGTTCTGTCAGTTTCTTGGGAAAGCAAAAGCACCGCTATTCAGGAATCAAAGAACATTGCCACTTTTAAGTTGGATGAGCTAATTGGAAATTTCAATACCTATAAACTTAGAAGGCAAACCATGAAGATGGATGCCCCAAGAAGGAAAGGAGCCTGGCTCTCAGAATCACTGAAGGTGTTGATCTAGAGGAGGTTGAAATGGCTATAATCAAAAAGGACTTCAAGAAGTACCTAATCAGGAGAAAGGGTTCCTCATGAGGTTCAAGCTAAAACAACCCAAGGGTTCTTGAAAAACAGACCAACGAGGGCTACTACAAGTGTGGGAAGACTGATCATCACATAAAAAATTATCCTCAGTGGGAAATTGAATGGTAGAGGGAAAGAGCTGAACGAAGAAACAGGAAGAAAACAGGTTCATCCCAAGAAGAACAAAGGGTCGACGAAGTTTATGGTTTCTGCCTGGGGACAAAGATAAGATGAGGACTCAGAGGATGAAGATAGAGACGAACAAGTACTTATGGCCATTGGAGAATCTGATGAGGCATCTGAGGTAAGTATAATTCAAAAGACAAGATTAAATTTTTGTCCAAAGAAAGGCTATCTAAGTTACTCTTGGATTTTATTGATGAATCTGAGGATCTAAACAATGAAAAGGAACAATTTTCTAAGGAGTGTGTGATTTTGAAAGCTAAGTGCAAAAATTTGGAACTTAGGGCTAGTGAAAGTGATAGTACAAATGCCGAGTTAAAGTACCAGGTTCTTGAACTTGACACCACTGTCCTAGAGTTTAGATTTGAAAATCTAAAACTAAATTAGGAACAGGTAAAATGAAAGCCGATCACACACAACTCACTTTAGAAGAAAACCTAGGAAAAATGAAAGATGAGTTGTTAAAAAAGGATGAGCAGATAAGAGTCCTAAAGGAGGATCTAACCAAGGTCAAACACGAGGTAGACAAAACCTGTAAATTGAATAGGTCCTCTGATGCACTTTCATGGCTACAAGAATACCATAGTAGCAATAAGAGAGTACTTGGCTACGGGACCCCTACACCTAAGTGGGATCCCAAAAGCAAGTACATCACACTTCCTGAGAACAAAATCTGCACACACTGTGGTAAGACTGGTCAATACAAAAGTGAATGTACTGCAAAAGAAAAGTCTAGTCAAAAGAATAAAATATTTGTTCACGGGAAAAATAGGCTGCCAAAATGAGCCAAAAAGAATCTAATTCACCCTTTTGCCTATATAAAGGGACCCAAACTAGTTTGGGTTCCTAAGACTAACCCCTGATTTCCTTTTGCAGGTCCAAGTGAAGGGGAGAAGCCAAATATGGTACATGGATAGTGGCTGCTCAAAGCACATGACAGGAAGCAAGAACCAGTTGCTTTCACTTGAGGACCTCAAGGGAGGAAATGTCTCCTTTGGAAATGAAAAGAAAGATGAGATCGATGGGGTTGAAAAGGTAGGTATGATAGAATCTCACTCTATTGAGAATGTTTACTTGATAGATGGCTTGAAATACAGTCTAATCAGTACATCACAACTGTGTGACAGAGGTAACTTGGTAGTATTCACCTCTACCAAATATTTTGTGATAAATCTTACCACTAATAAGATTGTTTTGCTGGGAAAAAGATTAAACACTATTTACACTGTAGATCTGTCCACACTCTCAGAAAATGAACTCACATGCTTAAGTGTGTAGGACAATGATCCTCTCCTGTGGCACAAGAGACTTGGACATGCAAGTCTGAGTTAACTCAACAAATTAGTCTCCAAGGACCCGGTGATAGGACTGCCTAACATCAAGTTTAAGAAAGACAAAGTTTGTAAGGCTTGTGCAAGGGGGAAGCAGGTAAGATCCTCTATTAAATGCAAGAAAGTGGTAAGCACTACCAAAACGATGGAACTGGTCCATATGGATCTCTGTGGTCCAATGAGAACATTAAGCAGATGTGGTAAAAGATATGTGATCGTGCTTGTTGATGATTACTCTAGGTTTACCTAGACATTGTTTTTAATATCTAAAGATGAAACATTTGACATTTTTACTTATTTTGTTAGAAAAACACAGAAACAACTAGGTAATCAACTTGCATCAACTAGGTCTGATCATGGAACTAAATTTGAAAATGCTAAGTTTGCTGAATTTTGTGATGTGCATGGCATAGATCACAATTTTTCTGCTCCTAGGACTCCACAAAAAAATGGAGTAGTTGAAAGAAAGAATAGGACACTTGAAGATATGGCTAGGACTATGTTTCTTTCTAGTAAACTGCCTCATAGTTTCTTGAAGAAGCTATAAATATTGCATGCTACATCATCAATAGGTGCATGACTAGACCTCTTGTAGAGAAGACTCCCTATGAGTTACTTAAAGGGAGAAAATCAAATACTTCCCATCTTAGCGCATTTGGATACAAGTGCTTTGTGCAAAACAATGAAACTCCCTAAGTAAGTTTGATCCCAGATGTGATGAGGGAGTATTCTTGGGATATTCTTCGCATAGTAAAGCTTATAAGGTATACAACAAAAGAACTATGTGTGTAAAAGAAAGTGTACATGTGGTTTTTGATGAAACTAACATTCGTTTTGAGAGACATGAAGATGAAGATGAAGAAATTGGGCTGGTAAGAAGTTTACATGAAATCACAGCCCAGACTGAAGCTGCACCAAAAGAAGGAACATGTGTTGGAACATGTTCTTCTATTCAGGGAAATCTGACAGGGGGAACTGAACAAACAGGAACTGAATCTCATACCTTGATGGAACTTGTCCATGACCCTATTTCCCAGCAGCAAAACATTGGAGAACCATCAAGACGAAACCAGTTGGTTATGAAACCTTACAAGTGCCAAAGTTCTCACCCCATTGAGAACATAATTACTGATCCAACCTCTGGAATTCAAACTAGATCTTCATTAAAGAATATTTGTGCTTTTGATGATTTCTTATATCTTATTGAACCTAAAAATGTTGCTGAGGCTTTGCAGGATGCAGACTGGGTAAATTCAATGCAAGATGAACTCAACAAGTTTGAAAGGAGTCAAGTGTAGCATCTGGTTCCAAAACCCAAGGACAGATCAGTAATTGGCACAAAGTGGGTCTTCAGAAACAAACTTGATAAAGATGGAACTGTTACAAAGAACAAGTAAAGATTAGTGGTTCAAGGATATAGCCAAGTGGAGGGCATAGACTATGATGAGACATTTGCTCCAGTCGCAATGTTGGAAGCAATAAGACTCCTCATAGTCTTTGCTGCTTACTTGGAATTTACTCTTCACTAGATGGACGTCAAGAGTGCCTTCCTCAATGGCTATTTAAAAGAAGAATTGATTGTCAAGAAACCTCTAGGGTTTGAAAGCAAGGATTGTCCGGATTATATGTACAAACTTGATAAAGCACTCTATGGTCTCAAGCAGGCTCCTAGAGCATGGTATGAAAGATTATCAAAATTCCTGCTTGAGCATGGATACAAGAGAGGTAAAATCGATAACACTTTATTCTTGAAGGAAAAAGGTAAAGACCTTCTAGTAGTATAGATATATGTTGATGACATAATCTTTCGAGCAACTACTGATAAATTAAGTAAGGAATTTGCTAAATTAATGGGGAGTGAAATTGAAATGAGTATGATGGGTGAGCTTAATTTCTTTTTAGGCTTACAAATTAAACAAAATTCAAATAGATCTATGATCTATTAGCAAAAATATGTGAAAGAGTTGCTTAAAAAGGTTTAAAATGGAAGAATCAAAAGAAATCTATACTCATATAGCAACAGCCACAAAATTGGATATAGATGAACCTGGTTCATCTGTTGATCAGAAGTTGTATAGGGGAATGATTGGTTCTCTTTTATATCGCAGTGCTAGCAGACCTGACATTATGTTTAGTATAGGTCTCTGTGCTCGATTTCATGCAAATCCAAAGGAGTCACACTTGACTGATGTTAAGAGAATATTGAGATACTTGAAAGGCGCAACTGACCTTTGTCTTCGGTATCCAAAAGGTAGTAATTTAAACCTAGTGGGATATGTTGATGCTGATTATTTAGGTTTCCTTGTGGATAGGAAGAGCACCTCAGGTATGGCACACTTTCTTAGTTCATTTCTTGTGTCATGGCTACCAAAAAGCAAAATTCAGTGGCCATATCTACTGCTGAAGCTGAGTATGTTGCTGCTACTTCATGTGTGCTCAATTGTTGTGGATCGAACAACAATTATTGGACTTTGGAATCGATGTTGGTTGCATCCCTGTATTTTGTGATAACACTAGTGCCATCAGTATGACAAAGAACCTGGTTCATTATAAGAAAACTAAGCACATAGATGTTAGGCACCATTTTTTGAGGTACAACTATGAAAAAGGCTTGAATCACTGTGGAGTTTTGTGCTACTGACAAACAAATTGCTGACATATTCACAAAAGCATTAAGTAGAAATCACTTTGAGAGGAATAAGTTGGAATTAGGGGTGATTAAGATCACCTAAAAGGACCAATTCAAAGTTAAATGAAAAAAATGAAAAGAAATTGAAAAAAAATTATTTGGTTAGTAAGTCCGTAAATTGTGTATAAGCAGATTAAATCTTTCTCAGTCTCATACTTTCCATAGTATACTCCTATGCCATGTGTTAAAATGATTCATTAATCTCTAATGATTTTTTTTTTTATGTTTTGGCATATTTACACTTACATGAGAGAATTATTAGTGAAGAACCAGGATCATCAAGATAACACGGTATGTTTTCTACACTCTGCATAATTTGAAATAATAATATTTGTATCATGAGCAGAGTCTTACGTAAGCCAAAAATTCTTTTTGAATTATCCGTTACAAGTGAACCAGTTCCGTTCAAGACTCATAACTGTATTAAACTACCTAGATTCTTTTAAGTCTGCTACTGAGGGGGAAGACAATGGTTCTTCCGAAACTGAACATGTATCTTTTGATTCTAAAGTTACTCCTGAGATAATTTCTGAAGTTGTTGCATATTTGGAGAATAGATTTGTACTGGTAGAATTTATAGCAGGTGTTGAGACTACAAAATCTAGAGAAGTTGGTGGTAAAAATGAAAAAAAAAGGAGAGCAAGGGTGCTAGGAGTACTGTGAGGGAAAATGGTACAAGAGTGGTTGAATACCCTTGCTAGGAGTACTGTGAGGGGAAATGGTACAAGAGTGGCTGATTATTCACCCACTCCTGTGAGTTTAACCAAAGACGCAGGTGCAATGGTTGTTTGGGGAGATGAACCTGGTTCATCTATAGAGGAAACCCTCGCAGACCTGCTGAAGAAAGTGTCTAAAAGCTATAATCCAGCTTCTTGATAGAGTTATCAATGACACCAAAACTCATACCATTCCCTATGGATTTATTCTCACAAATATGCTTGCACATTTCAATGTACCTATGAAGAATTGGGAGGTTAGTACAAGCAAGGATCATTTTGGCGTTAATACTCTGCTCGCTTGCGATTATGAAGTCAGTGCCGCTCCTGAACAACCCGGTTCATCCAAAAAGGTACCAGTGAATAGCAAGGTCAGAGCCTTGGTGCAAGAAAGTGGGGCTAAGGATGTTGAGATTGAAAGGCTGAAGAAGAGGTTGGTTAAGGTGGAGAATGAGAGAGATGCTCTCAGAACTGAGCTGGCAAGAGAAAAAGTAAAGAATGATGGCATTCTTCAAGATATGCTGAAACTCCTCCAAGTCAAAAACCAAGCACCTAGTTCTTCCCAGCCTTAAGCGTCCTAGCCTAGTGTAGAACAACCAGTGACCTAGTTTGGGATGTTTCCTTTGTTGATGTTTGCCCGTGTTTTCAGTATTTTTATTTTATTTTATGCATTGTGGAAGAATCAAATCAACTCTCAATGAAATCTGCTGGTTTTTGCTCTAACTGTTTGTTTTCTTTCTTTGATGGTTGAAATTCTTAGCTTGATCAATGATGATTAGTCCATCATTGCATTTGGGATAGCCCCAGTTGCCATGAGTAATCTTTAAAATCTGGTTATCTCACATTTTTATGCAATATTTCGATGAAGTAAAAAGGGGAATATAGGTTCTACTTTACATGCTTTACACTTTGAACAGTGATGTTTATAACCTAATGTAGCTGGTCCTTGATGATAAATGATAAAAAGGAAAAATGTTTCTAACATTCTGTTGATGTTGAGCTAAGTTTGTTATGTTGAGCTAAGTTGAAACATGGCCTAAGCTTATGAAAAAGCACAGAGTTTGTCATCATCAAAAAGGGGGAATTTGTTGGCCCAAGTAAAGGTTTGTTTTGAAGATTAACAAAGGAAGCTCAGGCATGAACCAGGTCCATCCCTTGTGTGCATAGAAACGGGCAGATTCGAGCATGTGGGATGCATGTGAAGGAGATAAGCTTAACTTGGTATATTTGATATCTCTTGATGAAAAAGGTTGCATAATTGATAAGGAAAAAGACTCCTTAATCAAAGAGAACACTATCCAAGATAGGGAAAGAGTTAGAAGTTGAAATCAACTAAAACTCTTCCACCAAGGAAGAGTAGCATTAGAACTCTAGCTATTTCTTCATCTACTAACTCTATAAATTGTGGGATGTTCTCACATTACAGGTGTTGCACAAGCGCAGAAGTTAAACGTGAATTGAGAGCAAAATAGCAAGGCAATTTTGCAAGCAGTTCGTGTGTGATTCAAGTGTGCAAACCTGAAGCTACTTGAACCAGATAGAAGAATCAACATCAAGTGTTGTCTTTTATCTAGTTCAATTGTAGTAGGTATTTTCATATTGTACCTTACAGATTTATCTAGAGGCAATTGTAATAGGTACTCAGAGTATTCAAGTTATAGTGAACTTGAAGTTGTTGCGACAGTTAGAGGCTTTTTGCTATAACGGGATTATAGTTAGTCCTAGGTTTACAAAAGTATTTTGTAAATGCAGTTTTTGGCTCAGTGATTTTAGTGAAGAATTTGGGAAAATCCTACTGGGAAGTTGGTCGTGGTTTTTTCACCTTTTGAGCCAGGTGTTTTCCACGCAAAATACTTGTGTTCTTTACTTTCTGCATTTACTATTTATGCAGTAGTAGATTATGGAACACTTACAAAAACCAGGTCCTTCCATAATCTGTGCACGCGAAAAATTGGACACCATACAAATCACCCCTTTTGTGTGGTATTGAAGTATAAAACAACAAAGTTACAAAAGGATTTGCCAATAGAGTATGTGATTCTGTTTTATTGTGACAACCCATGAGCGATACGGTTGGATGAGAATCTAGTCTTTCACACTAGGACTAAGCATGTGGACGTACATTACCATTTTCTTTGAGAAAAAGTTCTTGAAGAAGAAGTGAGAATAGTTCAGGTCAAAACAAAAAATAAAGTAACAGATGTGCTAACAAAAATCTTGAGCAGCTGTAAAATTCGAACTTTCTAGATGATCCCATCATATACAGAAAGAAGCAGGAGTTGACGGGGAGTGCTAGAAGACCAACTCCAACTCTTTGTTTTTCTGTTTAATGCTAAGTCTTTAGTTATTAGTCTAGCTTTTTTCTTACGCCTCCTAATGGCGTAAATTGCATTTAAAAAAAAAAAAGTATGATGCAATGTACATTTTCTTGGATGTTTATATAAAGGCCATCATCTACCTTGAATATTAACTACTTTAAGTAAATTCATCAGCTGTATTTTGTTTCTGCTTTTACAGATAATTTTGCTTTTGAGTGTTTATTTCAGAAGAAGAAAAGCTTTATTTTTTTAGTAAGAGCCTGAAAAATTATTTTGTCTTAGGTTTTTCAACATTTCTGATCACGCCCAACTATGCCTTATAAAAAGGACTAACCGATCGTTGCAAATAAAATCCGGTTTACAAGTCCGAGTCGAACCCCACAGAGAACTAAGGCTTAACTACAATTGTTCAATATCGCTCAGAAACATAAGTCCAAACAATTTCCTAACTATAAAGATTATAATATGTATTTTTATCTAATTAACTAACAAATACTAGAAAGCAGTAAAACTACCAATTAACAAGGATAATGATTGGAGACATGATTAAGGATGTCTAGAGTTATGATTACCCCTATTGTCGGAATCCTTTCCGCTATGTTTGATATAAACTTGCATAAGTTTTCTCTGCCGATCACGAGCACTTTGACTGTCGTAACTTTCTCCTGAGTAATTACCACAATATACTAGACATGTTCTCTCGAATTATGCTAGCTAGCATTAAGTACGGCTCACTCGGATCGCACCAAAGTTTCGTTATCCCTAATCCCACCTCTAAACCCTCCGTATTGATCCCTCATATACGTTAGGAGTGATATTTTTCGACAACTACCTAAATATGCACTCTCTCCCGAGTAATACACACTAAATATGCACAATCAATTGAGAGCTCTTCAACCAACCACAATATATACGTAGTGTCACACCTCCTTTTTACCACCCGAGGGTAATATAAGGGAGTTTTTCCAATTTAAGTGACATTATTCGAAATTGGATTATTTTATTTGTTTGTCTTCAGAGTCGCCACTTGGAATAGTTTATTTGGTGTCCCAAGTCACCGGTTTCTTTTAAAATCCCAAATCGAGGAAATTTTGACATTATTTTAAAAGTCTGCGAACCAGAAATTCTAGATAAGGAATTCTGTTAACCCGGGAGAAGGTGTTAGGCATTCCCGGGTTCCGTGGTTCTAGCACGGTCGCTTAAACTATTAATAATTGGCCTATTATATGATTTATTACATGTTTTAACCTATTGTGCATTTTTAATCTTTTATAACCGCTTTTAATTATTTTTATGGAATTAATCTGGAATAAGTTACGATTGTCGTACACTTGTTTGTTTGATACACATTGCGAATCGTGTCACGGGAACCGTACCTACGATCTTGCAACATGTTTATTTTATTTAAATTTATTAGAAGTTGTGGCCGGGTTACATAAATGTACCTCGAATTTGGAAATTAGGTATCACAGCTACGTCACGGGAACCGTACCCGTAGCTATGATGATTTTATTATAACGCGCCTAAAGCAAACTACGAAGATTCGTTTTAATATCTAAGTTACAATGTTAGTGAGGGCCATGGATGATCTAATTATGGATGGCACACCTCAATTTCAATTCTCTTTAAAGGAAATGCATTTAACCATAGCAACTACAAATGTTAACTCTTAATTCAATTTGTGAGGGCCATGATGATTTAATAAAAGATGGCACATCTCAATTTACTATTTTTATAAGAGATTTTTATTTTTTCTCTAAGGCAAATTAAAGATGTTCCTACTTTAATCTAATTTAAAATTAGGTATCACAACCACGTTACGGGAACCGTACCCGTAGTTGTAATGATTTAATTGTGTGCCTAAAGCAAACTTGGATATTTATGCATTCGGATTCTTTTTGGAGTTTGAGATTGCATTGGGAATTAACCTACGTTGTATTATCATACAAAGATTGACAACACTATCCCAGCAAATGTTTTAGTAAGAAATCCGCAAAAAAAAAAAAAAAAAAGGGCAATTGAATTGGTATAATACCACAGATATTTTAATATCTCTATAGTATTAATTGAAGCATGAATAATTGAATCCATAGTATTGACTAAAAAGACAATGTACATTCTTTCCTTGATTAGCATAAATAAACATTTAAATAAATACTAAACCCATTTGTGAGCAAATAACGGCATTTTAAAACTATGTATCATTCCAATCACGTATAGTTCAGCTATTACAATTTATCTTCCAAACCTTCATTCCAAACCCTCATGCTCTTACAAATCAAACCAGATTTAAGCTCTTCAACCCTTTAAAAATATGGTGAAATGTTGAATAGAACTTCTAAATTTATTTTAGTCAAACACTAGGAGCTTTACTTTTAAGAAGAGGATCATGTGTATAAAGGACTTTACGTAGATGTAGATTTTATCAGTCTTCGTCTATGCATTCCATAGTGATCTTGCTGGTAATAAGGTGCGACAAAAGGTGGTGGACTTCCAAGAAGTATACAATTATCCTTTGCATGCATGGCTCCATACTTAGCTAGACAATCTGCAACATAATTTTGCTCTCTATAGATGCTTTGAATAAGTGGACTATCCAGCTGTAGGAGTAATAACCTGCCATCATTAATTAAATTAGTGTATTGCATTGCATCGATTCAGAATTAACTAAAGGCCAAACCCTCATGCTCTTACAAATCGAACCAGATTTAAGCTCTTCAACCCTTTAAAAATATGGTGAAATGTTGAATAGAACTTCTAAATTTATTTTAGTCAAACACTATGAGCTTTACTTTTAAGAAGAGGAAAGGACTTTACTCTTTTAGCTAGGCTCATTATTAAAGTTCCCAAAGCAACTTCCATAAAGATACTTTTTTTTTGGTCGAAAATATATATATATATATATATATATATATATATATATATATATATATATATATATATATATATATATATATATTAAGATGCATGAGCTGCATCAGACGTACAAAAGTAGAGTTTGATACTATGTCCCCCGTATGGGAACCATTACTAGAAACAAAAGCAGAAATAGTGACTACAACACTACTACTACTAGATACAGTACTAAGTAATGTACTACTATTACATAACGTAGATGTAGATTTTATTAGTCTTCGTCTAAGCATTCCATAGTGATCTTGCCGGTAATAAGGTGCGACAAAAGGTGGTGGACTTCCAAGAAGTATACAATTATCCTCTGCATGCATGGCTCCATATTTAGCTAGACAATCTGCAACATAATTTTGCTCACTATAGATGCTTTGAATAAGTGGACTATCCAGTTGTAGGAGTAATAACCTGCAATCATTAATTAAATTAGTGTATTGCATTGTAGGTGATTTCAACATACCGAGTATTGCAGTCGCATCTGTTTCAATGATGAGTGGTGTGAGATGCTGTTGGATAGCAATTTTCAGCCCCATGAGCAGTGCTAGTAATTGTGTCTGAACACTTATCCCATGGTTTGATGTTCCTGCAAATCCTATAATCCAGTTGCCTTGATGATTTTGAGAAAGACCACCAATACCATATTTATTTTGAGTGTAGGAGCAAGATCCATCAATGTTAAGCTTAAAAGTATGTAGGTGTGACAAACCGGCCGGTGGTCTTAAGAATTAACGCCTCGATCCCCCATTAACTGCTTCCCCTAAGTTCATTTATGCTATTTTGGTTTGCCGGGACGTTCGGTGTTGAGTTTTGGAGAGTTTTGGGACACTTAGTCCCTAAATGAGAGCTTAAGTGTTGAAAAGTGGTCCGTAGCCAGAACAGTGTGAAGACGATATCAGAATGGAAATTCGATGGTTCCGTTAGCTTTGTTAGGTGATTTCGGGGTTGGGAGCATGTTCGGAATGTATTTTGGAAGTCTGTAGCTCATTTAGGCTTGAAATGCCGAAGTTTGAATTTTTGAAGTTTCCGGTCCGATGGTGAGTTTTTGATCCGAGGGTCGGATTGGAATTCCGGAAGCTACAGTAGTTCCATCATGTCATTTGGGATGTGTGTGCGAAATTTCAAGTCATTCGGACGAGGTTCGGTTAGGTTTTTGATCGAAAGCGTGTTTTGTTGGAATTTGAAGTTCTTAGGCTTGAATCATTGATTAATTCGGGTTTCCAGCGTTGTTTTAGGTGTTTTTAAGATTGGTACAAGTCCGAATAAGGTATTAGGTGGTATTGGTATTTTTGGTTGAGGTCCCAGGGGCCTCGGGATGAATTCGGATGATTGACGGAAGGATTTTTGAAGTTTGGAAATACCTGTCCTTGCTGCTTCTGGTATTTCCGCATCTGCGGCCTGGGAACCGCAGATGTGATTTCGCAGATGCGACATTGAAGACCGCAGAAGCGGTTTTGGCCAAGCTTGTTTGTTTTCGCAAATGCGGTGGTTGGCCCGCAGAAGCGGACCGCATTTGCGAGGAAACTAACCGCAGAAGCAGAAACTGGGATTTTAAAGGAAGCCGCAGAAGCGGCCAGAGTTCCGCATAAGCGCGACCGCAGAAGTGGTCCCTTGTCCGCAGAAGTGGAAACACCTGTTCAGAAAAGGGAATTTCGAGGGTTGAGTTTCTAAAGTTGGAAAAATCAATTGAGAGATCGGGAGAGGGCGATTTTGAGTGAGTTTTGAAGAGAAGATCATTGGGTAACGTTTCTTTAATCCCTTCTAGTTATATTTCATCATTTTGTAGTTAAATCCATCATTAAAATTCGAATTTGGGACCAAAATTGGAAGAATTTGGTTAAAACTTCTTAGACCAAACTATTGGGTTTTGAGTGAGCATTTGACCTCCGATTTGGGGGATTTTATTATGGTTAGACTCGTGAGAGTACGAGGGTTCTGAAAGCGTGAAAATTTTTCGATTCCGAGGCGTTGGCCTGAAGGGCATTTTGGTCATTTCACCTAATTTCACGCCGTAACTTTGAATTAAATAGCAAAAACCAGTTGTTTGCGATGTTATTTATAATGTGTAATTGAATAGAATAGATTTGGGCCATTTGGAGTCGCATACTCGTGGCAAGAGCGTGGTTTCTAGTTGACATTGAGCCGGTTCAAGGTAGTGGCTTGTCTAACCTTGTGTGGGGGACCTTTCCCCTTAGGATTGTTACTTGATATTTGAGTGCCTTGTACGTGAGGTGACGAGCACGTACTTGAGCCGATTGATGAAAATCCGGTTTTTTACTTAAGTTATTGAGATTTAGCTTTCTTTCTTGCTTGGCTTATTCTGCTTGAAATTA
Organism: Nicotiana attenuata; assembly: GCF_001879085.1. Taxonomy (NCBI): domain Eukaryota; kingdom Viridiplantae; phylum Streptophyta; class Magnoliopsida; order Solanales; family Solanaceae; genus Nicotiana; species Nicotiana attenuata. The sequence continues at coordinate 130,056 of NW_017671124.1, forward strand.
TAAGTTGTGTTAGCTTATGAAAAAGCATGTTTAGCTGACTTGACTGCCTAATTGCTTAAGTTGTTTTGACTGTACTACGTGAAGCATGATTAGACTAGGATTTCTATTATTTGTTCTGAGTTTAGCATTTACCTTGATGTTCTGGGTTGTTGTTGTGCATTTAAATTGGGACTACGGGACGACATCCCGGGAGATCCCCCTGTACTTGTTATGTTCTGAATTGAGGTGCGGGATACCAAGAGATCCTCGGCACATGTAAATGTAAGACTTGAGGATACCAAGAGATCCTCGGGATACCAAGAGATCCCTAGTGAATATGATAAGGATACCAAGAGATCCTCGGGATACCAAGAGATCCCTAGTGAATATGATAAGGATGCCAAGAGATCCTTAGAGAATATGATAAGGATACCAAGAGATCCTTAGTGAATATGATAAGGATACCAATAGATCCACGGGATACCAAGAGATCCCTAGTGTATATGATGAGGATACCAAGAGATCCTCGGGATACCAAGAGATCCCCGGCTATTACTTCCTGTTGTGAGCAGTATTCCTTATATTGTTTTGTTTCTGCTTCCTATTACTGTTTCCCTTATTTATCCTGTTTAGATTCTCGCTGTAGACTTTATCTATATTGTTTTCCTTATTCCATCATATATTATGTTTATCTCAGTAGGGCCCTGACCTTCCTCGTCACTACCCAATCGAGGTTAGGCTTGGCACTTACTGAGTACCGTTGTGGTGTACTCATGCCCTTCCTGCGCATGTTTTTCATGTGCAGATCATCCAGGTACCTCTACTCAGGCGCACTATCCTTGAGGCGAGGAGATACACGGAGACTTCGAGGTATATCTGCTGCGTCCGCAGACCAGGAGTCTCTATTCTGTTCCAGCTTTAGTATTTAGTTTCTTTCTTTCTCTCAGTTGTTTAGATATTCTGGAGTTAGAGCAGTGTACTATGTTTCTGATAGCCTGTGGTTCCCGTGAGTTTCCGGGATTTGGGATTGAGTTGTAGACTTCCGCATATTTTAGAGTTGTATAGGCCGAGCGGCCTTATATACAGTTGTTATTTTTCATATGTTCAGTTTAGCTAAATGTTTCCGCAAGTTAAATTGTTATTTTTGCACTGTTAGGCTTACCTAGTTGTAGGAACTAGGTGCCATCACGACATGTTCATGGAGGGTGAACTGGGGTCGTGACAGTAGGTTTGGTGGATGCCATTTTATATATAAAGGTATGAGAGAATGATTGCATGATATTGGATTTGTAAGATAATAGAATTTCGTAGCCTGTTGAAATATTAAAGGTATATGTAACTTGAGTTTCTGATGTTCAATAGAGTTCTTATTTCGTATAGCCCAAAGATGCCTTAATGCAAATGGTACGAGAGTGGTATATGTGATGTTATGAGAGGTGGACAATGACTGTTTATGTATAAAGTTGTATAACCAAGTTATACTATCAGTTTGAGGTATAGGAGAATTGAGGTGTGTAGGGGAGAATGGCATTAGGACATTTTAGAAAAATATGGGTTAATGTTTCAGGGGCCATATGACATTGTGGGCATATGTATGAATTAAGAATACCTAATCTATTTAGATAAACAACCGTAGGGAGTCTGGCATGATAGATTAACCATAAGATGAAAGAAATTTTTGGTGGAATATGAAGTTTCCAAATCCACTTATGGGAAATGAGTGCATTTGGTGTTATTTGATTTAGGCGGTTTATGAGAGATTTGTACATTGATTTCACAGAGAATATCCCATTTGGTATAATTGCCCAATATAGTTTGTTATATGTTGTGGGCACAAATGGCATATAAATATCTGTGATTGCAGATTGTAAATGAGGAGGTAATGTGAAAGGTAATTTATCTAAGTGCCATTTATGATTAAAGTAGTAATGAGAAATAAATTTTGTGTCCTCACATTGGGGCCAGCTATACAGTTACGAATCAAAGAATTTTGCTTTAGCCAGGGATATATCATTCCAAAATTTTACATGTTGGCCAGTAGTTAGGTTCCATTTATACCCTAAACAACAGTTGGACCAACCTCTCATAATATTACGCCAAGTGGAGGATACTTTTTGTTTGATCAGTTGGGGTGGTCGCAAGTAGTTATGTAATAACACTTGAGCCCACAGGTGATTTGAATTTGAAATAGTCTCCATGCAAGACTTGCATGCAAAGCTTGGTTTTTTGTACTAAGATTTTGTATTCCTAAACCCCCTTGATCTAAAGGTTGTGTAACTGTAGACCGCTTAGTTAAATGTAACTTTTTTTTTGAGGAGTGGTTCCCCATAGAAAATTACGTTGATATCTATTAAGATAGGAAAGAATATAAGAAGGTTTTAATGTATTGCATAAGGTGATTAGGAAGGTTGTTTAAAGTTGAACGAATTAAAGTTGTCCTTCCTGCTTTTGATAAAAAATTTGTTTTCCAACCTTCCAATTTAGTTTTGAAATTGTCAATTAAAAAATGGTAATTTCGTTTGGCAGGCTTTGTGATAAAAATAGGGAATACTAAGTATTTCCCAAAATATTTCCCCTCAGTCATGTGAAAAATTTGTAGTATGGAAGCTCTTATATTAGCAGGACAATTTTTGGAAAAGAAACTTTTGGATTTCTCAACATTGATAGTTTGCCCAGATTGTTGTGTAAATTGAGTGGTAGTGTTAACTATAGATTGACATGAGTTAGCTGTAATTTTTTATGTCAAAATAATATCATCAGCAAAAAATAAATGTGGTAATTGAGGTCCCTGTTTACCAATTGAAATTGGTAGCCAAATATTATAATCAACTGCTGTATTTTATTTTCTTCGAAAGCATTTTTAAGCATAAAATAAACAGATAAAGTGATAAAGGGTCTCCTTGTCTAATGCCTCTTGTGGTGTAAAATAGTCTGTAGGGGTACCATTAATCAAAATAGCAGTAGTAATAGTAGTTATTATGCATGACATTATTAATTTAATGAAAGTGGGAGGAAAATTTAAAGTGGGTAAGGTATTATAAATAAACGACCATTCTAATTTATCAAAAGCTTTTTCAAGATCCAACTTTAGAAGCATATTTAGATTGTTACCCTTCAATTTTTGGAATCTAGTAATGATTTCTTGTACAATAATAGCATTATCAGCTGCTCTCTTATTCTTCTAGAAACTAGATTGAGTTGAATGAATAATATGTTCCAGAACTGGTTTTAGTCTGTTAACAATAATTTTAGTGATAATCTTATAGATTGTATTACAAAGACTAATAGGTCGAAATTGTGATATTGTGGATGCATTCTTATTTTTAGGAATTAAACAAATGAAGGTCGTATTAATAGAAGGATCAATTTGATGGTCCAAGAATACTTTATGACAAAAATATTTGACGGAGTTACCTATGATATGCCAATATTTTTGATAAAATAGTGGGTGAAGACCATTTGGTCCAAGAGCCTTTTGTCACGACCCCAAATCCGGACCCGGTCGTGATGGCGCCTCTCGTGGGGACAAGGCCAACCAACTAATCCCAATTCGTCTTTTCAAAAATAGTTAAACATAAATGAACAGCTTCAATATAACTTAATAGCATTAATTAGCGGAAATACAACCCAACACAGCCCTAATCGGGGTGTCACAAGTCACGAGCATTTATTAATGTATGAATACAACTATGAAGTTTGAAATATACAAAATAGGACTGATAATCAAAAGGGAGAAATGTGGTGCTGCGAACGCTGGGAGTCACCTCGCTAAACTCCAATAACTAAGCCTCCGATCAGCTCAATCCCGCTACCAGGGAAAAACAAATACCTGCATCTACACGCGAGGTGCAGGGAGTAAAGTGAGTACTCCAACCCAGTAAGTAATAAGAGTAAATAAAGACTGAGCAGTACGAAACAATGAATCCACATTCACGATAGGCTCAATAAACATAACAGGCTTCCAAATCATAATACGAGTCAACCTCTCCTTTTAAAACCCAACTTTTAATAAAAATCATTTTGAAATACCTTCCAGCAGTTTCAATCGGGGTTTAATACCATTTAAAAGAATATTAGCGATTTAAGCCATAATCGGCCCCTCGGACAAAGCATAGCTCGTAAAACAGCCCCTCGGGCAAAACAATATTCATAAACACTTCATAACGGGAAAATCTTGGTGGAAATAACCATCTGCCAAATCAGTGATTACTTTCTAAACATCTCATAAACCCCGGTAAAATAAAGGTTGTTTTGAAAACATTTGTTCAACTTTCCGACAGAGGTTCAGTATAAAGAAGAGTGAAAACAGTCGATAAATCAACATATTAGATAGAAACTCACTAAAAAGGGGAGTGAAATCAACAAGTTCATAAACAGGCCTCTCAGGCAAACATCACTCACATGCATGTTTATAGTTATCGCCCCTCGGGCTAGCCTCTCTGCCACTCGTGACTCAACTCTTACCAATCAGTGCTCACACTCAGCACTCACGCTCAATAAGTACCATATAGTAACCGCTGTAGCGTGCAGCCCGATCCATATATATATAATAACCGCTACGGCGTGCAGCCCGATCCACATATCGCTGCGGCGTGAAGCCCGGTCCATCGCTGCGGCGTGCAGCCTGATCCATGTGGGTACCCGCGCTCACTGTGGGGGTGCAGACTCCGGAGAGGCTCCTACAGCCCAAGCACAATATTGCTGCGGCGTGCAGCCCGATCCATATATATATATATATATAATATACTTATACATTGCTGCGGCGTACAGCCCGATCCATAGGTATATAATCCTCACAACTGGCCCTCGGCCTCTCTCAGTCATTAACCTCACCATCATACTCTCACTCTATCTCAATCATCAATCTCACAATCAGACCCTCGATCTATCTCAGTCATCATCTCACGATCGCTCGGACCATCAGTAAAACAGGGAGCTCAGCCCATAGCAGTTTCCACATTTTAAGAATATAGCGATAAAGCTAGAATTGAGTAATAAACAGGTAAAACATGACTGAGAATATGCTTTCAAACAAGTAGAGTGAGGATAGATAGTAAAAATGCCCCTAAGGGTCTCAACAAGTCGGCACAAGGCCCCAAACATGGCATGCAGCCCAAGATATAATGACATCCAACAATTAACTATCAAATACGCATTAAAGTACTTGTTCGGGAAGGACTAGGTCACAATCCCCAGCGGTGCTCTACCCCACGCTCCTTATCTAGCATGTAAGTCACCTCAAAGTAACACAACAATGTGTAATCCGGGGTTTGAAACCCTCAGAACCGCATTTACAATCATTACTTACCTCAAGCCGGCCAAAATCCTAGCTCGCTAAGCCCTAGCCTCACAAATCGACCTCCTCGCGCGTCGAATCTCCAATCAATTCTCCTTGAATGCCTCTTCAATTTCCTTCAAAAAGCTCTAAAAAAGATCAACAACGGAGTAAATGAGCCCCAAAATCGCGGATGAAATGTTTTAAACCATTCTGCCCAGGTCTGACCCTTCCTTCTTCGCGAACGCGGTCAAACTCTCGCGTTCGTGAAGCATAACCTTGCGTTGACCAAAGTTTACTCTATGCGAACGCGACATAGAGGTCGCGAACGCGATGCCTTTCTTTGTCCACCTCCGCGAACGCGGAGACAATAATGCGAACGCGATGAGAAATTCTCCTGAGACAAAATTCCTTGTACGCGATAGCGAAACACATAACGCGAACGCAATGAACAGCCTGATGAACCTTTCGCGAATGCGGCCTAGACCCTCGCGGACGCGTAGCTTCCAGAACCCAGCCCTTCGCGAACGCGAGCTTCCCTACGCGAACGCGAAGGCCAAAATACCTGCAATTGCTGGTCTGATTTTTCTGCAATTTCTCAACTCCAAAAATGGTCCGTTTGACCACCCGAAAGTCACCCGAGGCCCCCGGGACCTCAACCAAAAGCACCAACTCATCCTAAAACCTCATTCAAACATGTTCCAATCATCAAAACACCTCAAACAACACCAAAACCATCAATTCACATCAAATTCAATCCTAAGTTTTCCAAAAACTTCTGAAACACGTATTTGATAAAAAACGCAACCAAAACACCTCCGAATGACCTGAAATTTTGCACACACATCCCAAATCACATGACGAAGCTACAACAACTCTCGGGATTCCATTCCGACCCTCGGATCAAAATCTCACATAACAACCGGAAATCGTCAAAGTACTAACTTTGCCAAATCAAGCCTAATTCTACATCGGACTCGCAAAACCAATTCCGATCACGCTCCTAGGTCACAAATCGCCTAACGAAGCTAACCAAATCATGAAAACTCCGATCCGAGCTCGTATACAAATAAGTCAACTCTTGGTCAAACCTTTCAAATTCAAGGCTTTGAACTGAAACTATTCTTTCAAATTCATTCCAAATTTTCCTAAAAACCAAAAGCAACGATCTGCATTAGTCATAATACATAACGCGGGGTAAGTCATGCCCGAGAACTGGCGATCGATGTGCAAAAGCTCAAAACGACCGGTCAGGTCGTTACACCTTCAGAGGTTTAAAAGAATGAATTGCATTGAGAATTTCATAGTCTTGCAATGGTATTGTTAAACAAGACTGTTCATGTGGTGTTAATATATTAAAAGGCTGTAAAAAAGTTCTTCTACTAGAATTAGTTTTTGAATTGTGAAAAGATGATGGTAGTATTGTGTAATATTATCTTTAATGTGATGAGGGTCAGTGATCCAATTTTCCCCTTGATCTTGAAGCGCAGTTATACGATTATGTCATCTACGATTTAGAATACTAAGGTGGAAATTTTTTTTATTGGCATTGCCATCATTTAACCAATCAATTCGTGATTTTAACTTCCAAAAATCTTCCTCAAGATTTAGAATGTTATTAAATTCCATTGTTAATGAATTTTCTAGGTTACGTAAAAAGGTACTCGTTGGATAATTGAGAGAAGATTAAATACAACCTAGACGGGCAAGTATTTTCTTTTTACGCTTAAAAATATTACCAAACGTTGATTTATTCCAATCTTGTATTGTTTCAGTGAATTGATTAATAACAGGTAGTAAGTGTAAATTCTTTAGCTAAACTTGTTCGATTACTGATGAGAAGGAAGGGTGTGTAGTCCATATAGTTTCAAGTCGAAATTTTTTTTGTAGGCAATATGCAGTGTTGTAGCTCTATTTTAATAGGGCAATGATCTGAATGAGTACGGGGAAGGTGTGTAACCAAAGCATCAGGGTATTTAGTGATCCAATCATAATTAGCTAAAATACGATCAATGCGTTCAAGTATATTAAAACGATTATGCCTACCATTGGTCCAAGTATAACGACTGCCTTTGTACCCTAAGTCTGTTAAGTGACAATAATTGATACAATCTAATAACTTATTTGCTCTTGAATTAATAATAGGTAAACCACCAAATTTATCTTCTGCATGTAATATCTCATTAAAATCACCCCTAAAATCCATGGACCATTATAATTATAATAAACACACATTAGATTTTTCCATGAGGAAAGTCTAGTTGCTAAATCAGAACTAGCATAAACAGCACTAAATAAAAACTTAAAGGGAAAAGGATGAACTTGAACATGGTAGTGGATTTCCTGTGTAGTGATGACCACCTGTTCCACATCAAGCACATCAGAGTTCCATAGTATAACATTTCCTCCAGATTGACCTGTAGCAGCCACCTCAATTATACCCGTGAAATTAAAATCATCCTTCAATATTTGATGAGTGTAACAGTGAGTTTCCAACAAAACCACCAAAGAAGGGCGGTTGCAATCCAGTAAAGATCTGAAATTTCTTCTGAACTCAACTGATTGAGCACCCCTACAATTCCAAATGACATATGGCTAGTGATTGGTTCAAGCAATTGACTACTACTGGGATTCCTCTGACCAGTGGGGAGTAGAAGCATGGCATACTTCCCCACCTCTAGGTTTGTTGTTGGCGTTAATCGAAACGATGTTGCCAGTAGATTTGCGGGGCACCTTATGACGATTTTTCTTTCATACTCCTCCTTTTGGACAAAGACCTTGATGCCATCTAGACATGCATGTATTGGTCGTGTTTCTCTGTTGTAAACGACTTCTGCATCTAGTTTTGCCTAAAATATCACATCTTGTTCGAGTGGATTGGGATGTTGTGGTGATGAATGAGGTGGTGGTGGTGTTGGGGAAGGAGTTGTTACTGGTTCCAAGAGTGGTGTGTTTGGTTGTGGATCCCAGTAAGGCTGAATCCAAGGGGTGGCAGAGTGGGTGTGGGGTAGAATGGTATTTGTAGAAGATGTGGATGGAGATGAGTTGGATCTCAATATGGTGCTAGGAGATGGAGAGGATGGTATGGTGCAAGGTAAGGTGCTTGCATCATTGACCAATGGTAACGACCATAAAGGTCCATCCCTAATTGCATGCCCTCTGCCACTACTTGTGCTAAGTCCCTCAAATGGTTGATGAGAATTTTCACCTCTTGATGATTGACCTCCATGGTGAATGTTAGCGCATGGTTGTGAAGGCCTGCCTCGAGCCAAGATGTTAGCAGTGTTGGTGCATGGGGGGTTTGAGCAGTGTAGATGATTGTATTGGGCTCCATTATCAGATGTGATGGAGGATGGGAGAATGGAGTTTGATTGTGCTGAAGACGATGAATGTTCTGCTTGGTTTGGTTTTGTGGTCAGCGTAAGTGATTTAGGTTGGATGGGAACATTTTCTAAATTGACAGGAGTTGGTAGTGGATTAATTGTAGTAGTGTGATCCGGATTTGAATGAAGAACTATAGAGGGAATTATATCAATGGTAGATATGGGAGGTTGGAATGACTTATTTGGAGATGGTGTGTTGGAATGGTCTTTACAATTGGAGAACTCATCATTACCTATTTGCATGGGAGCTACAGCAGGTTTAGTCGATGGTGATGGTATTCCGATAACCAAAGTAGGTGGTGGGTGATTGGATAGGTTGCGTAGATGGTTTTCGTGTGGTGCTGAAGATGGTGTGTTTGGGTATTGGGGCATGTCTTGCATGTGGGGTGGGGTAACGTGTCTATTTGCATAGATAGGGATAGGTTTGATTTTTGAGTATTTTCTAATTGGGCCGAGTGGTTTTGTACTCGAGTGGGACTATTTGTGTGTAGTTGGCTCTTTTCCGTTTGATTAGGTAATGGATTACCATTATCAGATTCATTAGTGAATATGTTAGCAAATTTATTATTATTTAAAACAGGATGAGGGGGTGTGTTTGGATTAGAACTAGCAGGATTAATATTAGTAATAGTTAGCTTAGTGAAAGGAAGAGTATTAGGGGTATTTAACCCATTTTTACCTGAATGTCGTGTGGAATTAGCCTCCAACTGTTGTATTGGTTGAAATTGATTTTCTATGTAAGGGTTCCTTTTCATGAGTGATTTTGTAGGAAATTGAACAAGCTTCCATTCTTCAGTAGATGGCATTGAGGTATTTGAAGTGGTAGGGTTAGTATAGATTATGTGCTACTCGCTAGAGGTTTCAGTAGGAGGATCAACTTGTAATTGATAAGTTACAAGCCCTTTGATTATGTCCCCTCCGACCACACTTAATACAAAGCAAATTTAATCCTTCATAAAGGATATTTTGTTTATGATTTCCAATGTATATGTGAGTCCGTAATGGTTGATCCAATGGTACCTCAACGCATCACCTTCCATATCTTCCTCTCGTTGTTGAAGAGGTGCACGTATCAATAGTTAATAATTTTCCAATTTTATGACCTAGTTTCTAAAGAATTTGAAAATCATAAAATTCCGTAGGTAATTCAGGCAATCGCAACTAAATAGCAGAGGAAGTCATTTTAGTTTCGGAAGCCATAAATTTGGGTTACCATTGACGAACGGATAGAAAATGATTTAGAATGAACCAAGGACCATCCTGTAATGCATGAGTTTTATTCTCCTCCTTTTGAAATTTAAGGAGGAAAAAATCTGACCCTAAGTCAATTAGAGGGAGATTTTCAGTTGGTTTCCATAACGCGTATATTTTTTGCCTAAGTATTTGATGTCCAATCTTGCGACCAAATACCTTAACAATTACTGCCTATTGCCATGGTTTGTAAATCCTATTTTTTTTTTCCAGAGATAATGGTATAAAAATGGAGGGGTCATTTGGTGCCTCTAGTTCATCATTAATTTCCAAATTAAGGTTTAGTGGTTCTTGAGGGATAGACGGTGGAGAAGAAATACTATGGGAGGTTAAGTTATGTAGGTATGATTTATGAAGTGGAGAAGAATTGGGGACCAGTTCATGCATATCAATATTCATATGACTAGTCAGGCTGATGTTGGAGTTTGTTAAAGAATTATGGGATGATGTTGAAATGGAGTTCATTAGAATATCAGGTGGTTTAGGTGGTATGTAATTGGAGGATTCGTATTGTAGGGAGAAGTCCTTATCTTTGTACGTTAGTCATCTTTTACTTCCATAAAGATACAGGTTCATGTATCAAGACCAAAACAACCGTAATGCAATTAAAAGAACTACCTATATGGAATCCATTAATCCATCACTTTTGCACTATCATTTAAATAATCGAAATTCAGCAGTGTGGATGTCATAAACCAACCATTCAAAATTCTAACAGGGATGGCAAATTCAAACTTTAAATTAAAAAAGCTTGCAGCTATGAGGATGTAATTCATCAAACAAACTAATAAATAACCATCACAATTTCATGGTAACACAGTATCACAAACATATTTACATCATTCTAAAATTAGGAGCGTACCTTGACAGCAGTAAATAGCAAAAGAAGCCAAGAAAAAACAGAATAAGATCTTTCTGAATCTTGAAAGAAAACAGGAGATGAACAACAACCATCAAGCAGCAGTCAAGTGGACTTGGATCCCAAAGAACTGAATATTCGACCACAATACAAGCAGAACCACATCAAGAAGGAGTGACTAATTAACTCGAATAGCCATGGAGGAAACCAAAACTCTGTTCTTAAACCTCTGAAACTCTCAGCAAAGACCTCAGAAAATAGAAGGAAACTCAAAAATTTCTTAAGAATCCTTTTGGAAAATTGGTTTTCAGCAGTGTTTGTTTTTTCTATCCTATATTCTGTGTTACTAATGAATGAAAAGGGATATTTTATAGAGGATTTTTAGGGCAACAAAACCTGATTTTTCTAATTCAATTGCACCTCTTTCAATTTTGTTTTTGCACACTTCTAACCTCAATTTTTTGTACTATTTTCTTATTCCACCCTCCCATCACTTTCCTGGAACTTTCCCAAGCAGTTATGGAATGATTCTCTGAGGCTAAATTCCTTAAACACCATTTTAAAAATAATTATTTACTTTTTCACATAATATTGGGATTTGGATAAGCTAAGCAATAAACCCAATACTCTCTTTGGGCTTTTGTGCTAACGGGCTTGCCTGCATGCAAGACAGGTCCTAGACCAATCAAAAACCAATTGAGCAGAAAATGCAAATTCGAAGAAAAAAAAACAGTAAACAAGACGAATGAAACTAAAAAAAACTAATTGAACTTGAACAAGGAATCTAATGTGTGGAAACAACCTGAGATGAGGGAATAGAAATTAACTAACGGTTGCTCGTAAAATTCCTTTGACAAATCTGGTTGTCTTGGCAAATCCGAATCTCTTTGAAATGGACCAAAAATAACGCTAATCAATTGTTCTCACTGAGAACAATCAACTAGCGTAGGTTTTGGTCAAATCGAGTCTTGAAACTTTGATGAAATTGAGCGACGAAAAAGCTAGGGTTTCTCTTCTTTAGATCAGCAATTGACAAAATTTGGTGGGGTTTTGGGAAAAACTGATGGTGGATATGTGACAAGGGTGAGGTGAGGAGTGTAGGATATGAGTTTGGCTGGATTTGGAGAATGCCGCCGCCGTGGGCGCACCCCCACGAATAAGAGCTGGCATTGTCCCCAATGCCAATTACCAAAATAAGCATAAAAACAGAGAAAGGATATAGAATGGCTCCTCAAGCCTGATCCGTCTGCATGGGCTGATCAGTGGTCCCCTGGTCCTCTGTACTGGCAGGAACCTTAGACTGGTTCCCGGCCTGCTGCTGCTATGCTGCTGGGACAGGGGCCGGGTCATGGACCGGCTGAACATCTGGTGGAGCAGTGGAGGTACCCTCCTGAAACTGTGTCACCTCTATCACAACACCTATTTGCAAAAAATAGGTTTATTATCCGTTGGCTTTGACACGATCTCCCAAGTTTATGTGGCTTCATTTTCATATTTATGCATTTTTTTCTATATGCAATTGTTCACGGGTTATTTCGTATCAAATGAACATCTTCTCTACATGCTGAATTGTAGGTTGTATAGGGTAAAATATATATATTAAATGATCGAATGGTAGCATAACTCCTGGAACTAAAGACAGACAGAAGATGAGTCAGGTAGCAACCGACACAGGGAACAACAATTGCAGTTGGCATCTGATTACGACTTCTTTCTTCACACAACCCTCACACCACTAGTCTTTAAAATACTGGCACACTTGCAACTCTGTTTTGAATTCAATACTTTGCTTTGCTTGGGTTCTTTTAGAACTGCTTTGCTTGCAATTTAGCTTTTCAAGATTACTATTTTTACTTATTTCTTCTGAAACTGGTATGTTCCGATTTAATTTTTGCCTCACTTCTATGTGTTTACTTTATAGTTTCAGCATTCTAGTTCACTTTACTGTGCATGTTCAGTGATTAAATTATGTATGTTCTTTCCCTGTATCTGTTTCTATTGTGAATCACTACCCTTATTTTCCTCTGTGTCTGAGTTAAGGTTTTGGCCTGGCAGTATCCAAGTTACTGCTTAGGCCTGAACTTGATCTTCAATAGATCCTAACTCCTAATATGTGGCTAACAGGCTGGTCAGGGGTGTGCCAGCATTCCTAATTGCTGGGCATGACCACCAGCCTGCCATGGCCTTCCTAATTCACTCTCTATGCACCTATACTTACTCTTAGACTCTAAGTTCTGCCCCCCTCCTATGAGCCTTTCTTTGGGACCTTGAGTTTCCTGTGAACTGGGATATTTGAGGGCTGGCCCTTTCACACTGCACCATAATCTTAATTTTTCAATGTAATTGGGTGTAAGCATTACATGGAGTTCATGAAGCTCCTTGGAACTTTGACACACCCAAAGGATGAGAAAGGCTTTTGGAAATCTTATCCTGGAAGTTGGTTTATCTCATATTGTTGGACTTTGAGTCTAAATTAGGTTGTTTGGTTGTAGCTGGAACTTCTGATGTAATTTTACTTTTCTTTCTTTTGATTCATTAGGGTCTATAATAATTTGTAATAACTATTGGGGATGGTTAGTGGAAAGGGATGGGGATGAATGTATGAAAAAGGGTAAAAAAACATGCCTATAGGTTATTTATTTCTGCATTCTCATCTTAGAAAACATGCCTATAGGGTATTTATTTCTGCATTCTCATCTTAGAAAACATGCCTATAGGTTATTTATTTCCGCATTCTCATCTTAGAAAACATGCCTATAGGTTATTTATTTCTGCATTCTCATTCCAGAAATCATGCCTATAGGTTATTTCTGTATTCTCATTCTAGAACTCATGCCCATAAGTTTTCTGCACTTCTGCATATACATGTCATAGGCAAACAATCGTAGGCTTAATAATAATCAATTGCATTCTAGAGACCATGCCTATAGGACTCTTGCATCTCTGTAATCGTTTTAAAACCAATAACGCTTAGAAATCATGCCTATAGGAATAATCAACTGAATCAGTTTCGAGTCTGAAACCAGTCATAAGGTCGTTTAAAATCTGCAGATCTTTTGTTTATAACACTAGTGATCCCTTTCTTTAAAATCAGTACGCTCTATTAGATACCATGCCTATAGGTCTCACTTAGGCAAACCACTAGGTTATTAATTAACTGTGTTAGCTTTGATAACTACAACCAGACAAGGCTAATTCGGACTCCTCATCTGAGAAATATGTGATAAATCAGTCTGTCCTAACGCTTTTAAATTTAATTCAGACCACAACCAATATTTGAAGTCATGCTATACAATCTGCTCTTTTAAGTGAGGAGGCCTATTTGAGCCTTAATTGCTATTTGCTCTTCCCCTAACTATTTATGTGTTCTTGTTTGTCGCCTTAGACTTTTATCCTTTTAAACTCTGAAAAGCCCCAATTCCCTTCCCTTTAAGGATTAGTAGTCTCAATGCCTCCGAGACTGATAGGATCGGGACGGGTAATAACATATAATAAGTAACGATACTATTCCGCGCTTTAATACCTTAAACGGAGTGGGAAAGGGTAGACATGGAGATGATGATCACGTGATAACACCACGCGTATAATTGGTTACTGGGTGTTGCGTGGATGATCCATGTTATTTATAAACCTAGGATCCCCCTCCCTCCATATGTGTTTAGGTCAGTTTTCCAGTTCTTTAAACTTTGTATTTCACTTTAATTCAAACCTCTTTGGAATTTCCAGCACTATTTACTTTTTTAAACTTCCGCCCATTTTACTTCTTTGTCTGATTATTTGCATTCGTTACTTGACCCCCATTTTTCTGCACTTATACATTCTTTTAAACGAACATGAAACCATGTATTCCTTAACTTCAGCATGCTTATTTAACCTTTATACAATCCTACTTGTAATCGTTATGTGAAGTTGTTTTGTATGTTTATTCGCTTTAAAGTCACAAATTGTAGCATGGCCGGGAACCACACTAGTGGATCTTGGGGGGTGCCTAACACCTTCCCCCTAGGATAATTTCAAGCCCTTACCCGTTCTCTGGTTCTTTTCTTTTTTTTACTCCTTGGTGTCCTAATGCACTCAATCATTAGGTGGCGACTATTCTAAATCTCAAAACCCAAATTCCCAAATGGAATAGAGTTGTCCGCCCAAATGTCGTAAACCCGATTTCGCCTTTAGAAAAAGGGGCATCGACAGCATGGCGACTCTGCTGGGGATTATTCTTTAGGATTTTACCATTTCATGCTACTTATGACTTTATTGCATCTTATTGCCTTTATTTAATGTCTTTATCTCTTTTCTACTATGAAACTGACTTGGCTCTTCGTTTCTTTTCTTTTAACGCTTTCCATTACCGCTTTCCTATCAATACTGTTGTAATTATGAGCAATTATTGTAATCATTACTTTATGAACGTGCAAATATATGACAACTTATTTCATTCTTGTAATTGCATCCTCAACATCATATTCCACTCGTGCCAAACAAAATACCATAGCAACGCTTATAATGAGTGGTTGCGCCCTTCCAATATTATCACCCCCTAAATTTGGCAAAGGTGTATTTGCGGTAAAACCAGTCGATCAGCGGTGTAGTCGACGGTTCCGTTCCTTTCCCTCTTGAGTTTTCCGCTCAAGGGTATGGGTCTAGCACCCCATAGAAACCTTACTCTGTTCAATTGTGCATACATCACTGTCAAAACCTAGTTGAGTCAGTTATGTTGTCCGCATAATGACTCTTTAAGATAGCCTTGTCCAAAGTCCACCGGTTTTCTTGGAACCCAAACGGACATTACCATGTCTGTGCATTTATTTGGAGAACTAAATGCTGCTTATGCCAATTATTGATATTTAGAGTCTGGCGGGGGTAAGGGTCTAACACTTTGTTTTGCAGAAAATGAGGCATGAAGTCCCCAGATTCGACATGGTAACCAACATCCACCCAAGGTTGCTAAGCTGGTGGGAAGACCTTCACTCCAGTGATCAGACCCTCGTCCGTAAATACTTGGGAAATTTGCCGATTTCCGACGGGTGGATGGCGGCAGCGATTTAGAGAGACGGGGGGGGGTTTCTGTGTGTTTGATTTGGGGTAGGGGGAGTTCATCTGACATTTTTAAGGGATTGGGTAATTAGTTGCGGACCGTTAGATGAGGAACGATGGAGGGTGGGGATTGAATGCTGCAAAACGGCGTCGTTTGGGTTAGTATGGGGACTGGACCGGATTGGGCTTGCTGGGGCGGATTTGGGCATTTGGAAATTAATTGGGCCAAATTTAAAAATTGGCCCAATTTTAAAGAGACAAGACCAAATACTTCATCCTATTTTCTTTTTTTTTTCTTTGTTTTCTTTTTCTTTTCTTTAATTCTTCTTCTTTTTTTAATTAAAAATCCTAAATTAATCTAAATTGTAAAATTAAACTAATTACCTAATTACAATAATTCTTAAAAATTACTTAATCCTAATTAAAAGGGAAAAATCAATAATCTAAAAATTAAAAAGGTAAAAATGTAAAATGGGCCATTTTTTGTGATTTTCATTTTTAAATAAAACAAATAATTTATTAAATAATCCTAAAAATGTAAAAACAAAACTTAAATGCAATGCATGATATTTTTGACATTTTTCATGGTTTTAATAAAAATTAAACGTGCACAAAAATGCAAACAATTAATAAAGCCCTACAATGTCCTACAAAAATGGCAAATAATTGGAAAAAAAATTGTTTTCTTGGATTTTATAGGAGCAGTTCATATAGGGCAAAAATCACATGCTCACACGTAGTTAAACAATTAGAGAAAATACTACAACAAATCTATATTAATGTAATAGAAAAATCATCTTCCAATAGGATCCATCAAAACCTTAGATAACAAATTAGTTATTCATATAGTATGCAAAACTACAATACCAAAATTCATAACCAATAATGGAAATAGGAAGAAGGAAGCTAAAAACTCGTAGAATAATTCTCCGCCTTGCTCCTAGTTTGTTCTTGCCTCCTTAGATCGAATCTCCGATTTTCATGATGGCTCCGTGCTCTCCCTAAGCCTAAAGTGTGTCCAAACTCAATCTCCCCTTTCTGTCTGTCTAAAGTCTGTCAAAAGTGACCTTTTTAGGTCTATTTATATGTTTTGGACAAGACCTAAACGTGTAGGTCAAATCCTAGTGAAGCCGGAAAACAAATAAAATCATCAAAACTCGTACTGGACCTGGCCTTAGGCTGGCCTCGCCAGGCTAAAGCCTGGTTCAGCCTGGCCTCGCCAGGCTAAATCCTGGTTGAGCTGGCTTTTGCCTGGCCTATCTTTTTCACTGTTCTCGCGCACACTTCCAATGTTTAAGTATCTCTTTTGCTCTACTTTCATCTCCAATTCACCTACACATAAAATAGACTCCATTACACACAAATAAAGTATAATTTATCATTAAAGCATGTTAAATGCAAGGCGCATAATGTACGAAACTATGGAATTATAGCCACACATCAATACCCCACACTTAAACATTGCTCGTCCTTGAGCAATCAAACACTTATAGACACGATCTATTCAAACAATTCTCCTAACTCATCACACCCAATATCTTTAAAAGAGACTAAGCACAATGATGTAACATCTCCGCCTCAAGATTTAACTCGCAAGTACCAGGAATTATTCACCACTCACTCACTTACTGTAATCATAGAGGTCAATGATATTACCTTTCCTTCATGAATCAAGTGCCCTCACAATACAAAAGAGAGTAGTTCCACACACACAATAAAATTTAAGAACAATTAGGAACTCAAGATAGAAAGAATTCACTCACTCTCAGAAATAACATTCATATGCTACAAAAGATACACCATAGGCTTTCCCGTAGTGTACTACTCTACTAATAGAGCTCATTCAGTCTAGGATCAAGTAGGATTTTATTTGGTTGTAATGTAGGCTGCAGGACGGGTAGGATACATTTAGATATAAGTGTGACTACACCTCCCTAAGCACGTTAATACATATACTTAACATTCAAGCCCATACTTATGTCAAACCAAACTCCACCTTCACATCAATATATATTAACTCCATACTTCTTTAAGCACATTTACATCAAGAGTCACCACATAGCAAGGAATTTTGTTTTTCCACAACAATACAACTATTATTTATTTATTTATTTATTGTTCCAATTCAAGTGGATCTTTTTTTTTTTGTCAACACAGTGCACCTTTCTCCATATTTTATTAGCTCCACTCAAAAGCCAAACCAACCGCCCCAAACTGTAATGAGAGGTGTAAAGGTTTGAATAGATGGTTAATCCAAACAAAGGTGTAAGGATTTGTAATGTGGTTGCCAAAGAAACAGGATTACAGGCTCAAAGGGGTTAACTACGTTACATAAAGATTAGGCGGGTAAATATTACATATCTGGTTCAATAAAGAAATGCCTATATCAATTCCAAGACTGAACAAAACTAGTATTCGCTTTGCAAACAAGCAGGGCAAATTCTGGACATCCAATGCACGCACAGAATAACACAAAACCTTACACACACATGGCACATAACTCATTCAGGTTTGTTCATCAAGACACTCTAGTCAAAGCAGTTAAGCAAATTTAAGATCATACGATTTAAGGTACTTATACAAGAGTCAAAAACAGAGCCTAAGCGTCACAACCAAAGTACTCACAATTCTCAAGGTATAACAAATTCAAGAGATATCGCTGCAATTCAATTCATCTAACACTAGCTCCTACTCCAAAAAAAATAAAACTAACTACACCCGGTTCAAGCAAAACCCTTGAAAAAGAACTGCGGCACAAAGAAAAATCAAGGGGGAATTACTACACTACCTACAAAGAAAATCTTTTTTTCTGGACATAAATCCCTCAAGAAAATTGTCTAGGATATCCATCGTCAGGAATAGTCCAATCCTTTTTTTTTTTTTAAAAAAAAGCATTATTCAGTTAAACCAACACAACTAAAATAGTATAGAAAGTTACCCAGACAATCTCTTCACCCCTCACTTAAAAATTGTGCATTGTCCCCAATGCACAACATATTAATAAGAGGGTAAAAGAAACTTCCTGGTAGGCCAAAGGCCGAAGCACTAACAGCTCATAGGGTACTCAGACTTCTCCCAGGCTTGGTCCTTCGTGTGGGTACCTCACACTTAGTTCCAACCATCTGGTTTGCTGTTGCATCCTTCCAATAGCTTTGCTTTCCATTCTCCTAGAAAATTTAAAATCGACACTGCAAAAAAATATATAATAATAATAATAATAATAGTAATAATAATAATAATAATAATAATAATAATAATAATAATAATAATAATAATGATAATGATAATAATAATAAAAAAAAAAGAAAGGAGTAAAGCTGGATTGCGTCCCAACAAGCGCTTGATTAAACGTCGCGGCATGATGCCAACCACCTTCTGCCTCCACTTTGAACTTATAAATTGGACCCCAAGTTTTGACTCTACTCTGTGATCATGCTCCTGGGGTGGTAGAACGATTCTGACTGGCCTAATAAAATAATGTAGTATTCTACACTTCTTGGCCTTTAGATGAGATGTGTAATCCCGACTTTCTGGCAAGAAGAATTCCAGAATATAGGCATCTTGTTCCTTTTCTCTTGCCTCCTCAAGTGGCTCGGACGACTCTATTTCCATATCATCTTCCAAACAGAATGTGGAAAAATGCTTGGAGTGTGGACCAATGCAGTAAACTACATAAATATTGGGATTGTTAACATCCTCAACACTAATGATACTAGAGTCAACTAAATATGTATCCTCAATATCCTTGGTTGACTCTAGTATCTCTTCTACGACATCAACATCCTCAAAATCTAGTTCGATTCATTATTGGTGTTCTACTCTGGCCTTCTCCTCTAGCTCCTCCTCGTATTTTTTTAAATCCTCCAGTATAATGGCAATTTCTGCAGCCAATTCATACTTATATTGGCTACTATCTACAATGTCAACTTGTTGCACTTTACAAGGTTCAATTAATTTATTCGCTTGAGCCTCCACGTTGTGAATAGTTGCCTCTTGCCTTTGTGGTTTCTCATCATATTATTCCACATAGCACTTTAATATATCTTTGGTCTCTTTTAGGTCAGCTTCCCTAGGTTCTTTGCGCCTGTTATCCTCACAAGAAAAAGTAGAACCATCATAGTGAGGGGTTGGGGATGATAAGAAATATAAGCACAACCATGAAAGTGACCATCTTGCCCACCACACATATCACACACATTCCACACATAAGATTGAGTTGGTGCGCAAAACTAGCTCTCGGTAATATTTTGATAATTTTGCGCTGGGTGGTTTCCTCCATAATATGCATAAGGAGGATCAAAAGTAGAATTACCAACATAAAAACTCTCATTATTCCAAGATGCCATGTCTCTCAAGTCAAAAATAAAAAATAAACAAAAAATAATCAAATACATGAAAACAAAAATAAAAGTTCAAAGTTGCAACCTAGAAATATGTACACCTACAGCTACACCGTTAGTTTGCCGGCAAGCCAAAATTTGATCGCGCCCAACTATTCCTTATAAAAAGGACTAAGCCGTCGTTGCAAATATAATCCGGTTTACAAGTCCGGAATCGAATACCACAGAGAACTAAGGCTTAGCTACAATTGTTCAATATCACTCAGAAACACAAGTCCAAATAATTTCCTAATTATAAAGATTATAATATTTATCTTTATCTAATTAACTAACAAATACTAGAAAGAAGTAAAACTATCAATTAACAAGGATAAAGATTGGAGACAAGATTAAGGAGGTCTAGAGTTATGATTTCTTCTATTGCCGGAATCCTTTCCGCTACGTTTGCTATAAATTTGCCTAAGTCTTCTCTACCGATCATGAGCACTGTGACTGTCGTAAATCTCTCCCGAGTAATTACCATAATTTACTAGACATATTCTCCCAAATTACGCTAGATGGCGTTAAGTACAACTCACTTGGATCACACTGGTTTCATTATCCCTAATCCCAGAAGAATCGAAAGTCGTCGTTCGTTAGACAAGGCCCACGTGCTATGCATCTCTGGTGTTCTGCTCGTGGGGAGAGGAATGCGGGAAAGTGGGGTCCTCTCACCTGTGCTCCCTCTTTGTGGGGGTCCCTACCCCTACGAGTGAGCAGAAAAGGGAGGAGGAAAGAGGCCCTGGTGAACCGTCATAATTAGTGAACAAGTGTAAGCTTCGCTGCCCGACAGTATGGAGTACTGACCACACCGAGGGACAGGCCCTGAAGCTACGATCCACCTTTAGAACTAGCCAATATCGTCAAATATTATTCACATACACATATACAATATATGTATGTGTGTATTACTAGAGCCATTATGCATCATGATCTTCTATTTATTAAGAAGGCGACCCTCTATATCTGTTTCAAATCAAGGAAAAAACCCAAGAAAACAAGAGGCTCTGGGGTGACTTCATTCTTTTCTCATAAGCAAGTGTACATGTAGTCCACTGGTGTTCACATGATGTTATAATAGTGAAGGAATTGTATAACTCTAATATGTTTCGTCTAATCACTTTCCAAGTAACTGATTTCTTCTGTTGATCAACGACTTTAATGTGTTTACCTTGAAAAATGTGAGTAACAATTAAAGAGAATTTGTGGTTTTAAAGATAGTGATATATTCTAATACTAGTGATTATATAAGTAATATTGAGCTTATGTAAGAAGAAATAATGAACCAAATAAATGTTGTCAAATTAGTAGAGGCCTCGAGCTCATCTATCCAAGGACCTCGAGATCAGATAAGACCAATAAAGAATGAACAATAAAGTACAGGCAATAAAGCTGAAGAATAATTGCTGAGCACGTTAAAAAAGAGAAGAATAAGAATGTTCTGTTGCAGTGAATATTGTGTGTTCCTTACAAAATGATTGGGGTCCCCTTTATACAATAGGAGAAAACCCCAATATAGTACCTTGCTCATAAAGGTAAAGAACTCTATTGGTACAGGTATAAAACGGCCTAGTATGGACCTGTACCATTTCGTACAACCCTAATCCTATAATTAATGCCCAGGTCCACGTGTTCTTGAGAAATTCCCGCTCTTTCTTGCTTGACTTCGAGATTTTATTGTCCTTGATGCATACCATGCCAGGCTATTGATCAGCTTCCTCGAGGTAGGTGTCCCTTAGCTGGATCTGACCCCCACTTCGAGCCTCCCCGACTCGGATTCATAATCCAATTTACGACCTCGAAATCGGGCTCCTTGATTTTGATCGTATATAGATAGTCCCCGCATTTCTTAGAATAAGATGATAAGAAATGATTCGAACCTCGATTTTCCTGAGCCTCTCACGTTGATATCATGCCCGTGACATAGGCGCCTGAAGTGATCGAAACATCCCGCTGGTCCATTTTCCCAAAAATATTGAATGCACCACCGGTCCATCTCCCCAAAAGCTTTGAATGCATGCCAGCATTGGTCGGCTATTTGTGCTGCCGAACCATCACTGAATTTCTATAAATAGGGGGCTACTTGGCTGAACGAAAAATACACACGTTCCTTCTTCATCAACTTTTAGCCCTTCCCCTTCTCTATCTCTTCATGTAATCACCTATTTTTATGGTTCAAATCTGTTACAACAAGGTCACATTGCTGCAACTTTACCAGTTACGCCAAGGCTCCCTTTTTAAAGCTTTACCCCACTAAGTGGGATTATACTGGGTCATTTTTGCTGTTGTTGTTGTTGTTGTTTTTGTTGTTGGCTCGACACAACGAGAGAAGGGCGTCGAATTCTTCCCATATCAGAAGATATACGAACCTTACATTGCTGCTCATCTCTCTTAACTTCAACCTGGTATGGCGTTTCATTCCTTTTGCTTTCCTTTGAGTAAGGTGGCACTATCATCTACTAACGTTTGCATCCCACACCGGTACAACATCTCAAGAAGTGGTTTCAAAACAGTTATGCTGATAAGACCTATACTCGCCAGTTTTTCACCAGGCCACAATTTTCTCTAAAGATCGAGATGGAGTCCCCAAAGAGGAGGGTCTCGACGATGCCGCTCTCGAGGATATGCCCCTGAAAGTAGATTAGATTCTTGGCTTTTTATTTTTGCTTCTTTTGTTTATGTGTAAGGACCCCTCGTGGGCTTTGTTAATGTCTTTTGTCAATATAAACAATTTCTCTACTTCATCTTCGATCCTTGTTGAATTCCATTCTGCCTTCGTTTGCAAAAAATCCAAGTGTATAACTCTAATGATTAGTCCTAATACTGGACCCGAAACATAATAAACCCTTACATTTTTAATCAACTGATATAATACCCCTTAAGGTTCTTTGTTAATATCGAGCTAAACTTAGATTTGTTTGATACGAGCTCGCGACACCGGGACTCCTGAGTCCGAGTTATGTGAGGGCAAGGTCTCAAATTTGAAATAAAGTTAGCTCTTTTAGGCTTCGTAGATAGTCCCCGAGTGAGAATTTTCTCGAACTCGGGTAGCACTTGGGCTTAGTAGTCGAGTGAGTACTTGCTTGAACTTGAAATTAAGTTAGCCCTTAGGCCTCATAGGTAGTCCCCGAATGAGAACTTGCTCGAACTCGGGTAGCCCTTGGGCTTAATACTCAGGTGGAAGTTTGCTCAAATTTGAAATAAAGATAGACCTTAGGCATTATAGATAGTTCTTGAATGAAAATTTGCTCGAACTCGGATAGCCCTTGGGCTTAATAGTCGAGTGGCGTTTGCTCGAACTCGAAATAGAGATAGCCCTTAGGCTTTATAGATAGTCCCCAATTGAGAATTTTCTCGAGCTCGGGTATCCCTTGGGCTTGATAGTCGAGGGAGTGTTTGCTCGAACTCGACTTGTAGGTTGTCCTTAATGATTTTTGACAAATTAATTCCCGATGCCTTGGTCCTGATCCCAATATCATGACATAAGCGGTTGAAGTGACTGAAAAGTTGCTGTCTGTACGATTCCCAAAATCATTTATTGGAGGCGGCTGACGGTCGGCCTTTTGGCTTCCTCAGCACGCTTAAATGATCTTTATAAATAGATAGATCCCACAACCTTACAAACTTTATTCCCATATAACTTTCAAAGTCCCTTTTAGCCTTTTCAATTCCCTAGAGCTCTCCTTTCTCTTTTCTAACAACATTTTTCATTTTCTCAGATCTACCGCATAGTGATGGCTAAACCTTCTAAATCTCTTCCTCAAAAGGAAAAAGCTCCTTCATCTTCTCGATTGACTATGAGTAACCAAGTAGTGCCACCTTGTATCGAGGAATGCATCCCCCCCGTGTGAGATAACATCGGATTTCAAAATCGAAAAACTTATTTCCACACTATCCTCCACATTTGCCAACGTTATCGAGTGACGCTCGGCCAGATCTACCCCTCCTTCTAGCAAATTGTATACTTAATCAGGTTCTTTTCGAACCAAATCAAGAGGATGTCTTTTACCCTCGATCATCTGATCAGATTGTACAGTCCCCGACTTTATCGTGGGGGTTTGATAAAATTGCACGGTCGATCTTTAAAATCCCTTTCTCTAGTATCAATGAGGACAAAGACCGTGGGTGGATGAGCCGGTTTGTTCAAGACAAAACCTCCAATCTGATTCCTGATTATTGGATGCCGTTCCCCGAGGAGTGGAACATGAAACGTGAGTATACCCTGCTTTCTTTTCCTTTCCATGACTTTATATTTTTCTTTGATCTAACCTCTTTATGATGATGTAGCCGCTGCTTGCTTTCTAGAGGGGTCCTAGACCACGAGGGATGGGTCCGAAAGCTGGCCTCCGCCTCCTCTTACTCGGAGCGTTGTTGGCGAGAACTGGCCAAGGGCCGATGGGAGGCAAAAAACCATGAAGAGTTCTGTCGTTCATTTTTAAGTGTTTTTGCCATGGGATACTGATCTTGATTTCATGTAGGTCTTGGAGACATTGTTGAATTGAAGCCATCCCTTGTTGGTGAAGTGAAGGATCCAAAGCCTCCCAAAGAAAGAAAAAGGAGGAGAGAGACATCCGAAAATCACCAGAATCCAAAGAAAAGCTTGGCTCGAAGATCTAAAGCCGATGCAGTGGCCTTATCTCCGGAAATGACCCAACGCTTTTGGGACTAGGAGGAAGAAGAAGACGATGATTTCCTGCTGGTAAATCGTAAAAGAAAGAATGATGATGCATCGAAGCCCACCGAACCAGCGACGGGTGATGAGGCCTCCATAGTTGAAGAAATCTCCGAAGGGAGTTCAAACAAAGTCCCCGAACCATTGTCCAGAAAGAAGGTGCCTCATTTAGGAAATCAAGATGAGGGTGAGGCGGAACATCCTGACCCTGAGCCTCTTCAAATAAAAGGGAATGCCCCGGGTGGATCACTCAGGGTGATCAATGTCAATGATTCTTCCCCTAACCCCGAGTTCTCCGAGGGGAAAATCCAGGAGGCTATGAATATGAGATCTTCTGGAGTGGAAGTAAGCCATGGAGGGCACGACATCTTTCAAGAATGCCTCGCATGGCTGGAAGACGACCCCGACCCCGATGTTTCTTTCATTTTAATGAGGTACATAGACTCTTTAAACAGGCGAGTTTTCTGTTTCTTGTGCCCTTGTTTTAGCTATTCCGAATCTAACTAAGGCTATGGTGCTCCATAAGAGGGAAATTTCCAAGTCCCGAGACGATATTGCTCGTTGCAAGGCCGAGCTTAAGAAGACTTTGGATGAAAGGGACGCCGTGAAAGCCTTATATGCTAAGAGAGCGTTGGAGATCTATGATCTACGAGCTGAGTTTACGCAGGCGTGCCAAGGTCAAGCCAAGTATGTTGAGAAGGTAATATAGATCCTAAGAGTTTGTTACGCACTCATTTTGTTTTAGTGGCTGAGATATTTAATTTTGCAGTTCAATCAGAAGGCCGATTTGAGGCGCAGCTTCGGGTGGAGCGTAGGATGAAAGAAGCCGAGGCCCTGGGGTTGAGGCAAGGTATGGACGATCTCGCTTCCAAGCAGGAAACTTTAAAAGAGCAGTTAGCTTCTCTCGAACGCCACCTTCGAGGCATGAAGGAGGAGAGCCTAGCTCGGGACCTCGAAATCGAGGAGCTTAAAGCCGGATTTGCTATTGAGCTGGCCAAGGACAAATATGATGTTGCGGCAATTATAACTTCGTATCGAGCTGATGCCACAGCAGCTAATGCTTGGGCAAAGGAGATCTCTTCTACAGCGGAGGCTAAGTTGTCAAGTGCCCTTGACCATGCTAGGCGACAATCCCAGAGGATGACTGATCGCTGCCGACTCAACACTACACTAAGGTAGGAAGAGCGGGTCACAACAGATTTTACCCGATAGTGCATCGGGATCGATTTTCCACAGGGAGCTAGAGAGGGAGTTGTATTATCTGCTTAGTTTAGAATTGTGGTTGTGCTTCTAATATCACTTCTAACATTTTTGGTTTTCATTTTTTTATATCTACTACTTTAAGACTAATATTTGAAGCTAAATTATGCTATGGAGATATTGCTAAGTTGTAATTAATATAGAGAAAGGCACTAGGGTCGTGGCATTACCTAGATGGCTAATTAACAGGTAGATGCTACTAAGGGTAAATTGACATATTTGGGGCTTATGCTATAACCGTTGCTCAATTGTGCCCACTCTCACACCTCTCGGTAGAGAGAGTGATTTTTCCCAGTTGACTCTCTCGAGACCAATTGGATAGGCCAATTTGACCAAGCAACTAGCGTTCAAGTAGGGTAATTACTCTCTCGAGGTTTAACCCGTTAATTGGGACTACCACTTCTCATGGGTCCATCCCAATTCCTTGTTGGGTCAATTTTGGGGTCATAGACTCTTTTTCTCAAGAAGAGTCAAACCCACTAAGCTAGAATCAGTGTTTGCAACCACCAATCCTTAGTGAAAACCTAAAATTAACCCAAATAGCAAACACCCAATATCAATATAGCCTTCAATTGCAACACCCATTAGTTACCCACACTAGGATTGAGCCACAACCCTAGCTAGTGAGTTTAGCTACTCATGCTAGATGCAAAAATTAAAGAAATAAATGAAGAAGAAAACATAATAATTGATTACTAAGGAAGAAATACAAAATTAAAGGTTAAAGTTGCCAAAAATGGCTAAACCCAATGTTCTCACGAGCTCAGTAGCCTCGGGTATACAAAACTTAACCTAAAAATGGAAAAAGGATCTATTTATAGTGGCTGAAAAACTTGGACAAAAATACCCCTGCGGGGTCAGCGCGGGCCACGCAAAAAGGTAGCGCGGCCGCGTGGGCTCTTGAACTCTTGAATTTTGACTATCTGAAGTTGAGGACGGCTGGCCGTGCAAAAGTGTAGCGCGGCCGCATGAGATCTGGCGCGGACCACGTAAGTGTGATCGCGGCCGCGTGGCTTGTTCTGGTCCCCAACTTGCATCTCTCTGAATCTATTCACGCGGACCGCATGAAAATGTGGCGCGGCCGCTTGAGCTGCACGCGGGCCGCGTAAATCCAACCGCGGCCACGTTGTGAGAGTCCTGAAATTGCATTTCTCTGAATCTCCTAGTGCCGCCGCGTGCACTTTTGTGCGGTCCGCACTAGGCTCTTTTTCCATCACTTTACTTGACCTTTGATGCTTGAGCAGGTTTCACTCTGTTTTGAGCCGATCCTTGACATTTTATTCACTTTGTCGCTCAAACCTGCAATCAAGCACAACCTGTGAGCATTTTGGGATTATTTTGTATCAAATTACACTCAAAGCATAGGCAAGTAAGGGCATAAAACATGTTAAAATCCTACTTATCAATGACCCTCGAGGAAATACATGCTTGCGGCTTCGATCTTTCAGCGGATATAGAAGCGGAGAAGATTTTTTGAAGAAGAGGTGGCCGCTCTACATTCTGATGAAGATGATTTAGCCAGTGTCTCTGGAAGTGAAGGAAACGAGGATGAAGTCCCCGAGGATGAGGCTTTCGAAGATGCGACTCCTGGAGATGCATCTGCTAAGGATGCGACCCCGAAGTAGTTTTAGGTTACTTTATTTTGTTTCCTTGTAAGCCTTCCTTGTGTAAAAATTTACTATAATCATCTTTTGGAGATACGAGGGGAACTTTTAATCTCGTCTTTGGCTAGTGCCGATATTCAACATTGCCTTCATTTATGGAAAACTTTGTTTAAATGACTAGTTCGGGGTATTATAAACCCTTAGATCTTTATCTATGGGTATAATAATTTTCGAGCCGAGCTTAAATCAACTCATAGTGGGCTCGGGATATTGTGAACCTCGAGTCCAAATCGAAATGAAGGCGGAGTCTCGAACTATAAGTTTTAGACCCTTAAGCCTTTCGAGGTTGGCCCTTAGGCTCTTATATATCGGCCCTTAGGCTCTCATATACTGGCCCTTAGGCTCTTATATGTTGGCCCTTAGGCTCTTATATACTGGCCCTTAGGCTCTTATCGTCCCTTAGGCTCTTATAGTTTGGCCGATTCCGCCTCTTAGAATGGCTATATAATTTTTCCCTCATTTCGGCTAAAAGACTTGGTAAAATTTTAGTTATGCCTTAGCATGTGCTTTTGTACCCATTGGGTTTTTCGAAGGCTCAACGTATCAGAACCTCATTAGACACTTTGTATGGACATAATCGATGCCTCTTAAGGGTTTTCCGAAGGCTGGTGGTATCAAAGCCTTTGTATTGATCAAGGGCTCATTTATCGAAGCTCTTAGATTTTTTCGGGGGCCGAATTTATCGAGGCCCCTTATATTTTTATTTTGCCGAGGGTAGCCAGACTTAACCAATTTTTCAATGTTTGGAGGCCTTTAATTTATAGCGGAAGTCAGACGTCTCCGAGCCGTATTATTTGGCCGTAGCCTTAGATGACCGTAGTCTTTAGTATGGCCGTAACCTCCAGGTTTGTCACTTGGATTTGTTTCCCGATAACTTTCCAAACTTATTCGAGAAGTTAGTCCCCGAAAATATTGGCCTTGGCCTTTGTTTCGAAGGGGTGCCTCTTTGAGGTTATTAATTCGAATTTTTGAAGACCGTCCTCGAGTATTCGAGGTGCTTCTATGTTCTGGCTCTTAAGCCATTTCCCGTAGGATTTTAAGTGTTGAGCTCATATGAGACGCAACGTATTTTTGATATAACCAGAATGCTTCTTTAAATAGCTGATACATGCATACATATTTTGCCGTCGGGGCTCGATTATTCTATATGGACACGGTTCATTTGACCGTTTGGCCTATTACAAGATTCTCCAATCGAGACCCTCTTAGGCATGAAATATCGATTCCGAAAATGTAACCTCCGAGGGTGATTCCCCCCAGTATTCAAGGTTGATTGAAAAGAAGCCTTGAATATCTGTTGACCATTTCTCGGGTAGCATATAGGTGTTGCCTCGTTAAAAACCTTGCCGGTAAAACTCGTTTGGGACAAAATCCGAGCTAAGGGAAAAAGAGTGCAACGCATGCTTTACAACCTATGGCCTTTTTGTAGTAGGGGGTATTCTCGAGATCACGAGCCATTGAGAGCTTCCGTCGTGCTGAGCCTGTAAGATCCTGTATCAACTACTCCAAGGTCTTGCTATCCGTGACCATGTCATCTCCGAGAGCCTTGACATGGTAGGGGATTATTTTGATGCCCTGATTTGATACCACGAAGGCCGAGAAGCTCAACCATGCCAACTCCGAGTGAATGTTTCTCCGGATTGAATCTTTGTGTCGTGTTGCCCCGACATGTTGATTATTTCCTGCAAATGAATTAAAGTGGTCCTCTATGCACAGGGATTTGACTAGTCATATCATTAATATAAGCTTTTATTATTTTACCTGTTTATCCTTCAAGCGGAATCCCAGCCATATTTAAACGAGGCGAAGCGATGCGATATATATTATCAATAAGAAACTAAATAAGTTTTTTCCTAAGAATGGGTTTAATCCCGTTCCCAGGTGTACCTTTCTCTTCAGCGGTTGGCATGGTAGCATCGGGCTTTTCGGGAACAACGGGATTTTGAGGATATGGGAAATTCCTTTCTTCGCCTTCGGTTAACTATTATTCCGCTTTCGTCGAGGCTCAGGGCTGTGCCTAATACTTATCCACCTACTTACCTTTGGGGGTCGATGTCTCCGAGGTCAAGGGCTTCGGTATTAGCACCACTTCCTCGATTGTGAACATCTCTTTTGCAGCATGCGGTTCTCCATGGTCTGTTTTCACTCCTTCCTCTGTCGGGAACTTCATCATCTGATGGAGAGTCAAAGGCACTGCCCTCATATTGTGTATCCATGGACTACCTAGGAGTGCGTTATAACTCATGTCACCTTCGATGACATGGAATCTGGTGTCTTGTATGATCCCGACTACGTTTACAGGCAAGATAATTTCTCCCCTCGTTGTTTCACTTGCCATGCTGAAGTTGTTTATCACCCGGGATGCAGGTACAATCTGATCTTGCAGGCCAAGTTGTTTCACGACCCTCGATCTAATTATGTTCGCCGAGCTACCTGGATCTAGTAAAACACGTTTAACCTAAATTTTATTCAAAAGGATAGAGATTACTAGGGCATCGAAGTGAGGCTGGGATACGTCTTCTTCTTCCTTGCCGCAGAATGATAGAGCATCCTAAGGGAACATAGCTCCGAGTACGTCTTTCCTTTGTGATGGATATTTTAGTACGTTTGAATGTAGGTCCATGTGGGACGTCGGCTCCCCCGATGATCATGTGAATGACATGTTGAGGTTCTTTGGGTTTATTCTTCCTGTTTGCGTCTCTTTCTTAGAAATGGTTTTTGGCCCGGTCACTGAGAAATTCACGAAGGTGCCCCTCGTTGAATAGTCGAGCTACCTCCTCTCTAAGCTGTCTGCAATCCTCGGTCTTATGCCGTGAGTACCATGGTACTTACACATTACGTTGGGGTTTCTCTGAGAAGGATTTGTCTGCATAGGCTTGGGCCATCTAGTATCTTTAATTTTGCCAATGGCTGAGACGATACTTGGGGCGTTGACACTAAAGTTGTATTCTGATAATTTGGGAGCTTCCTCTTGACTCCAGCACCGGTCAGACCCGGTTTTTCCCATGAATCCTCAGGAGCTTTGGCCTTGATCAACTCTTTGATCATTCCGAGGTGCATTACGCCTTGAAATGTTCCTTCTGTCTTCAACGTACGTTTGATATCTTTCCTTGTTGAATATTGATCCCTGGTCTGTGTCCCTCGGGGTCTTGGCTGTGAATATCTTTAGGTGAACTAAGCCCAAGGGGGCTTCCAACTGGTCATTATCGACCCTTATTTTTGACTAATACCGATTGTGCACATCCGACCATGTCACAAATGGATAGTCGATCAAGTTCTGCTTTAGCTGTCTAGATGCTATCGAGCTTTTTTCATACAAGCCTTGCATCAAGGCCTAAACTGCCTAGTCATCGGAGACCGGGAGTAATTCCATCCTTTCTATCTGAAACTGCAACACGAACTCCCTTAGCATCTCATCATCCTTTTGTTTGATTATGAAGACGTCTGATTTTCTCGTGGCCACCTTTATGGCCCAGGCGTGTGCTTTCACGAAGGCGTCCGCCAGCATAGTGAATGAATCAATGGAGTTAAGAGCTAAGTTTTGATACCAGATCATAGCTCCTTTTGATAATGTTTCTCTAAACTTCTTCAACAATACTAATTCGATTTCATCATCGTCCAAGTTATTTCCTTTAATTCCATAAGTGTATGAATTAATATGTTCATTACGGTTAGTTGTTCCATCATATTTCGGTATATCAGGCATGTGAAACTTTTTGGAAATGGGCATCGGAGCCGCACTTGGGGGGAAAGGTTTTTATATGAATTTTTTGGCATCTAATCCCTTCAAAACTGGAGGTGCTCCCGGTATTTGGTCCACACGGGAGTTGTAAGTTTCCACCTTTTAATCTTTGTCTTCTATCCTCTTTTCTCCTGACTCGATTATTTTAGTCAGTTCCTCGAGCATTTTCATGATTGTGGGGTCAGTCCTCGAGCCGCTTTCATCGGGCCTTTCCAGCACTGGTTCATGCTGTGTGTTTACTAGTTTGGCGGTGTTAGAAGTTATGTTCTAACTCTGAAGCTGAGAGATGGCGACTTGCTGAACTTGCAGCATCTCGAATATCACTTGGAGGCTGACTCCTCCTTCTTCCATTCCCCGTGTTTCCTGGCCTCCGACCTGGGCTTCCCTGTGTGCGTTCCTTATCGAGTTTGTGCCTGCGTCCGTGTTTAGAACGTTGTGTGAGCTGATATCAACTGGATCCATGTTTGGCACTCCCCAGGGTTTATGGGTGGAACCCTGACCCCTATTCCTATTTTTATCCTAGACCTTTGTCCTCGTGAATGGGTGAATTCTGTGTGCTAGACATGATTAAGCCTGAAATCAATGAATCTTTGACATGAAAAAGTGTGAAGAATAACCTGTGTTAATAGAAAACTTGTACTAAAATAATCACCATTATCTTTAGCCCCACAGTGGGCGCCAAACTTTTTACCTCGAAAAATCTGAGTCACAAAAGATAATTTATGGTTTTAAAGATACCTGATATATTCTAATACTAGTGATTATATAAATAATATTGAGCTTAAGTAAGAAGAAAGAATGTACCAAATCAATGTTGTCGAAATAGTAGGGGCATCGAGCTCGTCTATCTAGGGATCTCGAGGTCAGCTAGGACCAATAAAGTATGAACGATAAAGTAAAGACAATAAAGTTAAAGAATAATTGTTGAGCACGTTAAACAAGAGAAGAATAAGAATGTTCTATTGCAGTGAATATTATGTGTTTCTTACAAAATGATTGGGATCCCCTTTATATAGTAGGAGAAAACCCCAATATAGTACGGACCTGTACCATTTCGTACAATCCTTATCCTATAATTAATGCCCAGGTCCACGTGTCCTTAAAAAATTTCCGCTCTTTCTTGATTGATTTTGAGATTATGATGTCCTCGATGCAGGCCGTGCCAGGCTTTTGATCAGCTTCCTCGAGGTAGGTGTCCCTTAGCTGGATCTGACTCCCACTTCGAGCCTCCCAAACTCGGATTCACAATTCAATTTAAGACCTCGAAATCGGGCTCCTTGATTTTGACCGTATACACAATGACTTCATTAACAATCTTATCTTTCCCATCTGTGATCATTAAAATCACAAAATACAAGAGATGTTACTCCTTATTTCCAAGTAATCTAGTGTTTGATTGATTAGTCAAAGATATGTTGCGTAAAGCACATATGAAAGATTATTAATATTATCAACTAATCGGAGAGTGTTTATTGAAATTTTTGAGTATGAAAATTTAATAATATCATTTAGGCAATAATTGAAAAAAGAAGTCAAACGTTTACGTAGAGGTAAGGAAATGATTTCCCCACAAGTGAACCAGTTTTTTTTGGTTGAAAGTATATATATATATATATATATATATATATATATATATATATATATATATATATATATATATATATATATATATATATATATAATCAAGCTCTTATAGGAGAGCAGTTAAGGAGATGCATTAAAGGCATCAGATTTAGAAGACTAGAAGTAGTACCTAAGGCACATGTAGAGGAACCATTAATAGTAGCAAAAGTAGAACTAGCCAAAATACTATTAGAAGTACTAGGTACATTACTGGTTAAACTACTACTATTACATAAATTAGACTTAGGTTTAATCATCCTTCTTCTTAGCAGCCCATGTTGATCTTGTTGATATAAGGATGACACAAAAGGTGGTGGACTTCCAAACAGTAGACAGTTTGCCTTTGCATGCATGGCTCCATAGTTAGCTAGACTATCTGCAACACTATTTTGCTCCCTGTAGATACTTTGGAGAGGCGGCTATCCAGCTGTAGTAGTAATGACCTGCAGTCATTAATAATATTAGTGTATTGCATTGTGGTGGAGTTCAACATACCGAGTATGGCCTGTGCATCTGTTTCAATGATGAGTGGTTTGAGATGCTTTTGGACAGCAATTGTGAGTCCCATGAGCAAGGCGAGAAGTTCAGTTTGAATAGCTGTCCCAGGTATTGATGTTCCTACAAAACCTATGATCCAATGTCCTTGTTGATTACGAAAAATACCTCATATACCATTCTGGGTTTGGTTAATTGAGCAAGATCCATCTATGTTAAGCTTATAAGTATGTATATTTGGAGGGGTGCCATTTTACATATAACGGTATTGAAGAAAAATTCTTTGATCTGTGATTAGTAAGGTAATAAAATTCGGCAGCCTTTGTAAAGATCAAAGAAATCCTTAAGCAACATTTTTTATAATCCAGAGTATTCTTATTGCGTATAAGCCATAGTTCCCATAATGCATACGATATAAGAGTGGTATTTGGAATATTATGTTGGATGAGTAGCTGTTGTTGATGTATGAAAAGGTAAAAGCAGTTTAGAGTAGTATTATGGCATTGTAGAGAATTGGCATTGATTGTGGATATTTTGAGCGTAGTCCAAAGGTGTCTAGCAGGGGGACATTCTAGAAATATATTATGTAATATTTCAGGGACCATATGACACTGAGAACTGATAGAAGAATTAAGGAGACCTATTCTGGTAAGATAAGCAGCTGTTGGAAGCCTATCATGGCAAAGTAACCATATGAAATATGATATCTTTGGAGGAATATGAAGTTTCCGAATCCAGGTATAGCTATCTGTTGGATTAGCGGTTGTAGAATTTGTGTTAGTTGTAAAAGAATTGTACATTGATTTAACCGAAAATATGTCATTTTGTGTAAGACCCCAGTATATTTGGTCATATGTTGAAGGTTGAAGACGCATATAAATATCATTAATTAGAGTGTGTAAATGAGTTGGTAAAGTGAAGGGTAACAGATTGAAATGCCAAGTGTGGTTGTAATAGTAATTTGAAACAATTTTATTTTCCACATGTTTTGGAAGTGGTCCAGATATGCAGTTACGAAATAAATAATTCTGACTAATCCAAGGAGCCGTCCAGAATTTTACATATTTTTCTGTTGTTATATTACATTTAAACCCTAATTTGCAGTAGGACCATGCTCTCATAATATTACGCCAAGTTGTTGAGATTTATTTTTTGATCAGTCGAGATGGTCGTAAGTAAGCATATAATAAAACTTGTGCCCATAGGTGATTAGGGTTTTGAAATAGTCTCCATGCAAGACTTGCATGCAAAGCTTCATTTTTTTAAGCTAGATTCTGTATTCCTAACCGTCCTTTATCAAGAGGTTGTGTGATGGTAGCCCATTTGATTAAATGTAATTTTTTCTTATTAGAAGTTGTGCCCCATGGAAAATTACGTTGATACCGATTGAGATAAGTAAGTATATAAGAAGGTATTTTAATATACTGCATAATATGGTTAGGAAGAGTATTTAAAGTTGAACGAATTAAGGTAGTCCTTCCTGCTTTTGTTAAAAAATTTGTTTTCCATCCAGCTAATTTAATTTTAAACTTTTCTATTAGGAATTGGTTATCCCTTTTAGAAGGCTTATTGATAAAAATTAGGAATCCTAAGTATTTCCCAAAGCTTTTTCCCTTATTCATGTGGAAGATTTGTAGTATAGTAGTTCTTATATTAGGTGAGCAATTTTTGGAGAAAAATATTTTTGATTTATCAAAATTGATAGTTTGGCCTGAATGATAGGTCAAATGAGTAATAGTATTGGCAATAGCTTGACAAGATTTATCTGTAATTTTTTATGTAAGAATAATATCATCAGCAAAAAATAAGTGGGATAACTGAGGTCCTTGGTTACCTATTGAAACTTGTATCCAAGCATGATAATCAACTGATGTATTAATTTTTCTGGAAAGCATTTCTAAGATAGGATAAATAAATATGGTGATAATGAGTCTCCCTGTTTAATACCTCGGGTGGGAGTAAAGTAGTCTGTAGGATTACCATTAATCAAAATTGAAGTAGTACTAGTTGTAATACATGACATAATTAGTTTTGTAAAAGAGGGTGGGAAATTAAGAGTGCTTAGAGTATTATGTATAAACGACCACTAATTTTGAAAGCATGTTTACATTATTACCTTTCATTTTTGGAATTTGGTAATGATTTCTTGCACTATAATAGCATTGTCCGCTGCACTTTTGTTTTTCTGGAAGGTGGATTGAGTTGGATGAATTATATGTTCCAGAAGAGGTTTTAGTCTATTAACAATTATTTTTGTAATAATCTTATATATTGTATTACAAAGACTGATTGGTCGATATTGTAAACTCGTGGATGCATTCTTATCTTTTAGTTTTTCCTTTCCATGTAAAATGGTTTNATATATATATATATATATATATATATATATATATATATATATATGTCCACCTCTTATGTTGATACCTTGTCGTCCACATCCGAATAAATTTTTTTTATTGCTCGGTGTAGGCTATCTCGTGGAAGAGTATCAAGCAAACGCATATAACTTTTTCAACAATTAATGAAAGCTAAATTTGTGGTATGTTCTGAAGTTACAAGATCACTAGCACTTTGGCTCAAGAATTTTATATCTGGGCTTAGAAGTTTAGGTTTTATTTTAAGGCTTATTAAAATTTTCAACGACACCTTTTGCAGTTGTTCTTTCAAAGAGCAACAAGTGCTCAAGCAAGTCAAAGCACACGAAATTGAAATATCTTGTTGTTTGTGAAAAAGTTAGCAAGTGTATCGGAAATCTAGCATTCTCTTTAGTGTTCCAAAGTGCATATTATTTTCCTATCTCTTTAAAAGATTAAAGAGATATATTCTTCTGCTTTAATAGTGAAGTTGGACCGTCATTATAAACATAAAAAAATTGTTCAATTGGACATAAAAAGTTCAAGTGGTTCATATCATTCCTCATTATGATTTTTTTAGAGGAATAACCATATTGTGATGCATAGGACTTATATATCTACGAATAACCTTGTCCGGTTGGATGCTTTGAGTCGAGAGATGCTCGGTTGTTGGGTCAAACCTAGTACATGATGCCTTGGACAATGTTAAGATCATTCAGGATAGGCTTCGTACGGCTCAGTCCAGGCAGAAGAGTTAGGCTGACCGCAAGGTTCGTGATGTGGCATTCATGGTCGGAGAGTGGGTGTTGCTTCGGGTGTCGCCTATGAAGGGCGTGATTAGATTTGGGAAGAGGGGCAAGCTTACCCCTAGATTCACTGGTCCGTTTCAGATTCTTGATCGAGTGGGAGAGGTGGCTTACAGACTTGCGTTGCCGCCGAGTTTATCAGTCGTGCATCCAGTGTTTCATGTGTCCATGCTTCGGAAGTATCACGACGATCCATCCCACGTGTTAGACTTCAGCACTGTCCAGTTGGACAAGGACTTGTCTTATGAGGAGGAGCCGATAGCTATTCTAGACCGGCAGGTTCGTCAGTTGAGATCGAAGAAGTTCCCTTCAGTTCGTGTTTAGTGGATAGGTCAGCCTGCTGAGGCATCTACCTTTGAGTCCGAGTCCGATATGCAGATCCGATATTCCCATCTTTTCTGCGACTCAGGTACTTCATTCTTATATCCGTTCGAGGAATAACGATTGTTTTGGAGGTGGAGGATGTGATGACGTCATCACTCGTTTTGAAAGTAAATTATGTGTTTCGAGACCTTAAAAACCTCTTTTTGCCTTATCTCGATTTGCGTGCACAGCCCGGGCCCGTTTCCGGAAAGTTTTTATGTGAGAACTAAGTAAAATGTGGAAATTGGCTTTTAAAAATTGAATAAAGTTGATCTTGGTAATCGGACCCGGAACCGTAATCCGATGGTCTCGTAGGGTCCGTAGTAAAATACGGGACTTGGGCGTATGCCCGGAATTGAATTTCGAGGTCCCAAGCCTGAGAAATGAATTTTTAAAGAAAATTGTTTTTTGGCAAATATAAAGGTTTTTAGAAGTAAATTGACGCATTTTCTTGATGGTATCGGGCCTGTATATTGGTTCCGGAGCCCGGTACAAGTTTGAAATAATGATTAAGTTGAGTCTAAAATTTGGTAGAGATCGGGATTGGTTTGGTATAAAACGGACCTATAGTTGAGAAAATAGTAATTTTGATGTTCTTGAGTGATTTCATGAATTTGAGGTGTAATTCATAAATGTTGATGTTATTTTGATGATTTGATAGCACGAGCAACTCTGTATGATGTTGTTGGACTTGCGTGCATGTTTGGTCAGGAGCCCCGAGGGCTCGGGTGAGTTTTGGATAGGCCACAGAGTGAAATTTGACTTAGGAAAAATGTTGTGTGTTGCAGGTCTTGCGAAGCCTGGCTCGCAATTGCGAGCTCGCATTTGCGACTAACCATCGCATTTGCAATGACTGGGCAGGGGGGGTGACCTTTGCATTTGCGAAGCTCCAGTCGTATTTCCGACTCTAACAATGTTCGCATTTGCGAATGGTTGTTCGCATTTGCGAGGTTGACAGGGCAGGCCTTACTTCGCAATTGCTAAGCCTTGGCCGCAATTGCGAACATATCATCGCAAATGCGATATCTGCGCCTTTGTAAATCATAACTTAGCCGAAAATTCTTCATCATTCAAACGTTCTCAAAACCTAAACACTCTTGGGCGATTTTTCAAAGAAAAGTTCTTCTCCAAACCAAATGTAAGTCATTTTTAACTCATTTTCTTTAAACTATAACATCTTTTCACATGATTTCACTCAAAAATCAAGGGTTTTCATGGGTGAAATTGGGTGTTTTGGGTAGAACTTAAAATTTTTAAGTTTCGGGGATTTGGACCTCGATTTGAGGTCCGATTTCAAAACAAATTATATATTTGAGTTCGTGGGTGAATGGGTAATCGGGTTTTTGTTCGAACCGCGGGTTTTGACCATGTGGGCCCGGGGTCGACTTTTGACTTTTTGGGAAAGACTTTAGAAAACCTATTTTCATGCATTAGAATTGATTCATTTAACATTTATTGATATCGTTAAGTATATCGTGACTAGATAAAAGTGAACTGGTGGTGGAAACAAGAGGTAAAGCGGTAGTTGAGGCTTGAATTGTGTTCGTGGCATCGGGGTAAGTGTTTGGTCTAACCTTAGTTTGAGGGATTAGGAGTTGTGTCTTATTTTCTATATGTTAATTGTTGAGTATGACATATGGGCATGGTGACGAGTATCTATACGCCGGTGTCAAGCAAGCCCGTGAGTCTTATAGTATGATAAATGTGACTCCTTTTTGTATTGTTTATGCTTTATATGATGATATCTATTGTTGAACAAGGCTTGTGGAAGTATTATTGGTAATTGAACATTGTAGAGTGTTGGCTCAAGTTGTGAATGGAGTTGTGGAAGTATTATCGTAATTGAACATTCTAGAGCGTTTGCTCAAGTTGTGAAGTAATTGTGGAAACGAGAAGAGGTTTGTGACATTATCTCCCTTTCCGGATATTATTGCTTTTGATTTTATCTCCCTTGCTGTGATGTTATTGCTTTTGATATTGTCTCCCTTGTCTGGATGTTATTACTCATGATATTGTTTTCCCTTGCTGGGATATTGTTGTTATGCTATTGTTCCCTTGCCGGGATTCTATTGTGATTTCATTGATTTCCTTGCCCGTATTGCTTTGTGATTGTTGCTTGGGTAAGGAAGAATGTTAAAGCACGAAGGGTGATGTCGTGCATGATATTTGTGAGAGGGTGTTAATGCACGAAGGGTGATGTTGTGCCGATATTGTGAGGTTAAAGCACGAAGGGCGATGCCGTGCCGCACGATGTACAATGTCGTGCCATGATATGAGTGATAATGCACAAAGGATAATTCCGTGCCATGATTATGTGAGGTAAAAGCACGTAGGGTGATGCCGTGCTGATTGTATTGATTCTTATGGTGAGGACGAGAGTAAAAGCACGAAAGGGTGATGCCGTGCACTTGTCTTTGATTTTCCTGATTCTTGCTGATAATTGAGTTATGGTGTTCTTTACGTTTAGTCATTGGTTTTCTTTTATTACTTGATTTCCCTGCAACATGTTTTCCCCCTCCTATCTTTGCCTTTAAATTTTTGCCTTTACTTTTCCGCTGTATATGATTTAATTGTACATGTTTATTTGGTGGTTTGGTCCAAGCCTCGTCACTACTTCGGCAAGGTTAGGCTAGGCACTTACCAGCACATAGGGTCGGTTGTGCTAATACTACACTCTGCACCGTGTGCAGATCCCGGTGCTGCAGCTTTTGGACGACAGTGAAGTTGATGCTTCCAGTCCATCAGGCCACCCGAGGTAGTCCTACAGGCGTCCGCAGGCCTTGGCGTCTCATTCTATCATCTCCTTTCTGTTATTACTGATTCGAAGACATATTCGTGTATTTCTATTCAGACTTTATTTGTAGTTTTCATAGATGGTCCGTGACATTGTGACACCAAATTCTAGGGAGAGTTGTACTTAGACTTTCGCAGTTGTATTAATCTAAACTATAAGATTTCGCCTTCCACATTGTTTTTGTTATTATTATTTTTGCTACTTTTGTTATGTTGTTTTGAAATTGTTAAGGGATTAAAAATTAAAATGGTTAAATAATTGGAGTAATTGGCTTGTCTAGCTTTCACTAGTAGGCGCCATCACGACTCCCGAGGGTGGGAAATCAGGGTCGTGACAAGTTGGTATCAGAGCTCTAAGTCGATTAGATATCACAATTCACGGACAAGCTTAGTAGAGTCTGAGGGATCGGTACGGAGACGTTTGTATTTATCCCCCAGATGCTACAGAGTTAGGAAAAAATTCACATCTATTCTTTCGTGTCATGCGATCTGGTTTCTCAGTGCTAATTGAACTTCTACTATGTTCTTTCGCAGATGGCAAGAACACGCGCTTTTTCATCCGCTTATCAGCAGCTCGAGCCCCTAGAGGCAACATCTACGAGGGGCGGAGGGCGAGGCCGATGCCGTCCTAGGGGCCGAGGCAGGGGCAGAGCTCAGCCCAGAGCAGCAGCACCAGCATCGGAGCCTTAGGTTGAGTTTGAAGATGAGGTTCCAGCCCAGACAGTTCCAGCATGACCAGCTCAGGTCCTAGAGGGGTTCATTGCTACCCCAGTACTCTAGGATGCTATGGTCCGTCTAGTGGGCCTTATGGAGAGTGTCACTCGGGCAGGCTAACTTCCTGTAGCACCAGCTGTCTCTTAGGCTGGGGGAGGAGTATAGACTCCTGCTACCCGCACTCCGGAGCAGATGGCTTCCTAATTTTAGACTCCAGTAGCTCAGCCAGTTGGAGCAGTTCAGCCGGGTGTGGTAGCTCAGACCGATGAGGGAGCAGCTATGTTTGCCGATGCTTTGTGGAGGTTTGATAGGTTCACCAAGCTGTTCACTACTACTTTTGCTGGTACATCTTCTGAGGATCCCCAGGATTATTTGGACAGCTGTCATGAGGTTCTACAGAACATAGGGATAGTGGATACCAATGGGGTCGACTTTGTTGCTTTTCGACTGTTTGGATCCGCCAAGACTTGGTGGAGAGATTATTGTTTGGCTACACTAGCTGGGTCACCGACTTTGACTTGGGATCAGTTCTCTCAGCTATTTCTGGAGAAGTTTCTTCCTATAACTCAGAGGGAGAACTATCGGAGGCAGTTTGAGCATCTCCAGTTGGGTTCTATGACTGCCACTCAGTACGAGGCCAGATTCATTGACTTGGCCCGTCTTGCTCTTCTTATACTTCCCACTGAGAGAGAGAGAGAGAGTGAGGAGGTTCATTGAGGGACTCGTTCATCATATTCGATTGTAGATGGCTAAGGATATGGGGAGCGAGATTTCTTTTTAGGATGCGGCAATATGGCCAGGAGAGTGGAGATGGTTCTATCATAGGGGGGTGGTCAGGGGTCTTCTAAGAGGCCTCGTCACTCGGGCAGGTTCAGTGGTGCCTCATCTAGAGGCAGAGATTCTTTTGGTAGGGGCCATCCTTCCAGGCCGTTTCATTCAGCACTTCAGGGTTCTCACGGTGCTCCAGGTGGCCGTGGTTCTCATATGCAGTATTCTGATCAGCAGTCCTACGGTGCACCACCAGGTCCTATCAGTGCACCGTCGCTCCAAAGTTTTCAGGGTGGTCATTCAGGCCGTCAGGTTCAGCATCCTCAGCAGCCAAGGGCTTGTTATACTTCGGGCGATACGAGGCATATTGCTAGATTTTTCCCTCGAGCATCGAGCAACTCTTAGCATCAGGGTTCCCGTGCCATGGTTCTGGCACCGAGTGTTCCACCGCTCGCTCAGCCAGCTAGAGGGGAAGGTAGAGGTGCTAAAGGTGGAGGTAGAAGTACTAGAGGTGGAGGTCAGACCGCTAGAGGTAGAGGCCAGCCAGCAGGAGGTCGTCCTAGAGATGTAGCTTAGAGTGGTGTGACCCAGCCCCGGTGTTATGCTCTTCCAGCCAAGCCTGATGCTAAGGCCTACGATGCAACTATCACAAGTACTGTTCTGGTTTGTAGTAGAGATGCTTCAGTTCTATTTGTTCCAGGTTCTACATACTCCTATGTGTTGTCTTATTTTGCACCGTATCTTGTCATGCCTAGTTATTCCTTGAGTGCTCCCGTATATGTGTCTACACCGGTGGGTGATTCTATTATTGTAGATCATGTCAATCGTTCCTATATAGTTATGATTGGGGGTCTTGAGACTTGAGTCGATTTGTTACTTTTGGATATGGTTGATTTTGATGTGATGTTCTAAACGTCAATACCACACAAGAGGGCGGAGTGATTTGTGTGGTACCCAATTTTCTATCTAGAAGAACCACGTTCTTCTAAGTGATCTAACTACTACTGTTTGCGGAATTAAAAGTACATAAAATAAAGAACACAGAGATTTTTACGTGGAAAACGCCTGGCTCAAAAGGTAAAAAAGCCACGACCTACTACTCAGTAGGATTTTCCCAAACTTCCACTAAAATCACTGAGCCAAAACAGCATTTACAAAAACTCTTTGTAAACCTAATGATTAACTCTAGTCCCTCTATAGCACACATCATCAACTGTTGCGACAACTTCAAGTTAGCCTATAACTTGAATACTCAAAGTACCTATTACAATTGCTTCTATAAAAGCTGAAAGGTACAACTTTAATCCACCTACTACAATTGAACTAGAAATAAAGAAAGACACATAAAACTCTTTGTGAAGCTGGTTCTTCAATCTTGTTCAAGTAGCTTCAGGAGTGCACACTTAAATCTCACATAAATTGCTTGCAAAATCGCCTTGCTCTTTTGCTCTCAATATAGTTTTACTTCTGCGTATGTGCAACACCTGTAAAAGAGAACAACTATTGTTATTTAATGAGTTAGTAATTAGAGTTTGATTGAGACTCAATTGCTGATCTTCCATCAAAGTTGAGTCCTTGAACAACACAAACTCCAACCCTATCCTTTATCCGGATTGTATTCTCTTCTCTTAAGGAGACTTTCTCTCCTTATCCTATATGCAACCTTTTCGATCAGTTCAGGAGATGCTGTTGCTTGATCAATGGAACTTATCTCCTTCACGTGCATCTCACATGTATAGGTTGACAAACATTGTGCTTCACATGATGGACCTGGTCCATGACTGAGTTCATTTGTCATTCTTCAAAACTTGACGTGTTCTTGGGCCAACAAATTCTCCCTTTTTGATGATGACAAACTCTGTGCTTTTTACTGATCAAAGAATCTGTAAGAACTCAGCTTAACCAACAACACTTAACTTAGAAATTTTACTTATCATCAAGGACCAGGTTAATTAGGTTATCAATATCACTTAATTCAGAATAATGAGTAAAGCACAATATCTCTTCCCCCTTTTGGCATCATCGAAAAGTTGCATACACAGTTTGAATCCCAGACTTTAATAAGTACTCATGGCCACTGGGGCAACTGCAAGTGAAATTATTGTGCAACTATCAATAATCAACAAACATATTTTAACTATCAAGACCAGAATCATTAGTGAACAAGAGAAAACAGCAGTTGTCATTGATAGAGATATGCTTCCACAAACAGACCACAAAAAGAAAGAAAAACTTTCAAAACATGAGCAAAAAATAGAAACATCCCTAATCTGGGTCACTGGGGGTACTACACTGGTTCAGAAGACAAGTGCTAGGAGACCTA
Organism: Nicotiana attenuata; assembly: GCF_001879085.1. Taxonomy (NCBI): domain Eukaryota; kingdom Viridiplantae; phylum Streptophyta; class Magnoliopsida; order Solanales; family Solanaceae; genus Nicotiana; species Nicotiana attenuata. The sequence continues at coordinate 173,793 of NW_017671124.1, forward strand.
AGGCTTGGAAGAACTAGAGGGTTGAGATTGGAGAAAGTTCAGCATATTCTGAAGCATTCCATCACTCTTCTCCTTTTCATTTGCTAGCTCAGCTTTAAGGTCATCTCTCTCAGTTTCCAATTCATCCACACTAGCAATTTCATCATCCTTAGTTCCACACTCCTGAACCAAAGCCCTAACCTTGTTGTTGATGGGTGTCCTCAGAGATGAACCAGGTTCAACTGGGATGGCATCAACTGGATAGTCACAAGCCAGCAGGGTCTTAACACCAAAATGTTCTTTGCTTGATGCCATTTCCCATTTCTTCAAAGGCATATTCAGCCTATCCAAAACTGTAGTCAGTATGAACCCATACGGAGTGGCACGAGCCTTGGAGCCATTGATGACCCTGTCTAGCAATTTGACAATGAAAGCAGGCCAGTTGATTTGTATTCCTCTCACCAGGCACTCCATAAGAACCAGGTCCATATAATTTGCAGTGTGCCTTCTCTCCTGTCTAGGAAATAGACACTTGTTGACAAATTCAAACAAGACCTTGTGCTCAGGCCTCATTTCACTTTTCTGCACAAATCTGGCTTCAGGCACATCTCTAGAGTCACAGAACCTTCTAGTAATTTCAAGAGCAGTAGGGAGAGAATCCACGCATAGCTACCTTTTCCTTGTATAGTCATCATACCCTTCAGTAGGTATGTCCAGGATCTCACCCAGTTTGAGTGCATCAAACTTCACTTTGACTCCTTTCACCAGGCTGGTGACTACTGCATCCTTCACAGCAGCTTTGGCCATAAATTCAATCAGTTCATTCCTGGCCATCCTCCCATCCATTTTAAGGACCATGTCCTTCCAACCTTGTGCAGCTAAAGCATCCACTAGTCTCATCATCCCTGGTTCTTCTAGGTCATTCAACAGTCTACCTTTCAGAATTTTTCTTCTGCCAAAGATGGCAAACTTATCCTGCTCCTTCTCAGATTCCTCTTCTTCTTCTTCTTCTCCACTCCACTCTTCATTTTCTTCAGTAATTTTCTTTTGCTTGCCTTTCACTGCAGATCGTGTCCTCTTGGCTAATGAGGGTTCAGCAGACACAGGTACAGAAGAAGACTTCTTGGGAGAAGTCTTGGACTTTTTAAGTTTTGGTGTAGGAACCTCCACTGTTGTTCCCGTTTCTTGATGGACCAGTTCCATCTCCTCTTCTTCTACAACCTCAGAGGATTTAGCAACCTTTCTCTTTCCCTTCTCCATTTTCTTTTTCTTGCTTTCTTCCAGAGCTTTTTGTAGGTCAGCTTCACTTTGTCTTACCCTGCTTCTTGTAGCTCTTCCCTTAGGCACTGAAGGGGCAGTAGATTTTGGGGATGAAGGTTTTCTTTTCTTGGTTGGTTTGGGTACATTTTGGGCCTTTTGTGAGGTAGCTTTGCGTTTCATTGGGTCATAACTTGCCCAACCTTTTTCAGAAGATCAGCCAGGGTTTCCTCAGCAGATGAACCAGGTTCATCTCTTTGTTTGCTTAGATGAACCAATAGCTGCTTCCCCAGAGCCACTTCCCCCTGAATGTATGCCACTCTCTTCTACACCCCCACATATAGCAAGAATTGCTCCTTTCCCTTTTCCCCTATCTTCACCACTTGCTCCCTCTCTCTCTCTCTTCCTTTCTTTTTACCTCCACTCCTACTCGATTCAGCAAACATTACATCTCTAACATGTCCAACTAGAACAAACCTATTTTCTACATTTTCAACCACAAAAGAACTTACCTCAGGGTTTTCCTGAATTTTCTCAGTGTCAGAAGACCCATGTCCTTCACCTTCATTGGCAGATATAAAGGATTCAGAGTCAGAACTGGAGTCAGACTCTTGAGCTCGGCTTTCTTTCATCTGGCTAGCTTTTAATCTCTTATTTAAAACTTTCCTCAGAGCTCCAGATGCTACAGTTTTTCTAGCTAACATTTTCTGCCTTCGAATCCTAGGTTTTGGGGATTCACTAGGAGGAGTAGAAGAAGATGTATTTAAGGGTGATGGTGGTGGAGGAGTGCCAGGAGGATCTTGTGGGTTAGACATTGTTAATTGTTTCTTGAGAGAATTTGGGAATTTCTGGAGAAGAGAAGCGATTACAACTGGAGAAATATTTTTGACGGTTTTAGAATAGTGAAGAAGATTAGATAAGTGGTGTGTATTTAAAGGCAATTTGACATTAATGCAGTAACGACAGCTTTTCAGGGGTCAATTAGAAGTCCAATCAAGGTATAATTTCAGTCTTTTAATGATTATTTTGGCTTCCCCAGAAATTTGGCAAAAATCACGGTTTTAGAGTTCTAAAGGGACGAAACTGGTTCAATGCCTCAACGGATAGAATTTTCTAGGAATTTGGCAAGTATAGGACTTCTGCTCATGATTGAATTGTTAATCTTTCTAATTATGCAAAGTATTGAAAACATACCTGAACTTTCATATGAGCTCATACTGATGAACCAGGTTCTTCATATAGAACTCTCTTGAACATGCCTCAAATGCCATAATAGAAACAACTTTGTAAGAGATCAGTGAGTCATATGTAAACATGTCACAGGAGTATACTAATTAAAGTATGAAACTGAGTAAGAATTAATCTAGATATTTACACAAAGTTAGAACTCCTAACCATTTTTTTTCATTGCATTCTGAACTGGACCTATTAGGTGATCTTCATCATCCCTAATTCCAACCTGTTCCTCTCAAAGTTTTCTCTACTCAGTGGTTTAGTAAAAATGTCAGCAATTTGCTTATCAGTAGCACAGAATTCTATGGAGATCAGTCCTTTCTCATAGTTATATCTTAAGAAGTGGTGTCTAACATCTATGTGCTTAGTCCTCTTGTGCTGAACAGGGTTCTTTGTCATACTTATAGCACTAGTGTTATCACAGAATATTGGAATACAACCAACTTCAATATTAAAATCTACCAGTTGTTGTTTGATCCATAGCAATTGAGTATAACAAGAGGCAGCAATAACATACTCAGCTTCAGCAGTAGATAAGGCCACTGAGTTTTGCTTTTTGGTAGCCTGTGACACAAGACATGAACCAAGGAAGTGTGCCATACCCGAGGTGCTCTTCCTGTCCACTAAAAAACCTGCATAATCCGCATCAGCATATCCTACTAGATTAAAATTGCTACCTTTGGGATACCAAAGACACAAATCAGTGGTGCCTTTCAAGTATCTTAGTATCATTTTGACAGCAGTCAGGTGAGATTCTTTAGGATTAGCCTGAAAGCAAGCAAAAAGCCCTACACTGAAAATAATGTCAGGTCTGCCAGCAGTAAGATACAGAAGTGGACCAATCATACCCCTATACAACTTTTGATCAACAGATGAACCAGGTTCATCAACATCTAATTTAGTAGCAGTTGCAATGGGTGTGTCTGTTTCTTTAGATTCTTCCATTTTAAACTTTTGTATTAGCTCCTTTGCATACTTCTGCTGGTGGATCATGGTTCCATTTGGACTTTGTTTGATCTGTAAGCCTAAGAAGAATTTAAGCTCACCCATCATGCTCATTTCAAACTCACTCCCCATTAGTTTTGCAAAATCCTTACTTATCTTATCAGTGGTGGCCCCAAAGATTATGTCATCGACATATATTTGTACAACAAGGAGATCCTTACCTTTTTCCTTTAAGAATAAGGTACTATCAATTTTACATATCTTGTAGCCATGCTCCAGCAAAAATTTTGATAATCGTTCATACCATGATCTTGGGGCCTGCTTGAGTCCATAGAGAGCCTTGTCTAGCTTGTACACATGCTCAGGACATTCCTTGCTTTCAAACCCTGGAGGTTGTTTCACAAACACTTCTTCTTTCAGATAGCCATTCAGGAAGGCACTCTTGACATCCATTTGATGAAGAGTGAATTCCATGTGTGATGCGAAGGCTATGAGGAGTCTGATTGCCTCTAGTCTTGCAACTGGAGCAAAAGTCTCATCATAGTCTATGCCTTCCTCTTGTCTGTAACCTTGGACCACCAGTCTTGCCTTGTTTCTTTTAACAGTTCCATCTTCATCAAGTTTGTTCCTAAACACCCAATTTGTACCAATAACTGATCTATCTTTGGGCCTTGGAACTAGATGCCAAACTTGACTTCTCTCAAATTGATTGAGTTCATCTTGCATTGCATTGACCCAATCTGCATCCTGCAAAGCCTCAACAACATTTTTATGTTCAATAAGAAATAAAAATGCATCAAAAGCACACAGATTCTTTAATTGTGATCTAGTTTGACTCCAGATGTTGGATTAGTGATAATGTTCTCAATGGGATGAGAAATTGGATACTTGTGAGGTTTCACAACTCACTGGTTTCTACTAGATGATTCTCCCATGTTCTATTGCTGAGGAACAGGGTCATGAACGGGTTCCTTTAAGGAATTTATTTCAATTTCTCTTTGATTAGTTCCCCCTGTCAGGTTGCCCTGGATGGAAGAACTTGTTCCATCATATGTTCCTTCTGTTGGTGCCACTTTGACTTTTGATGAGGCTTCAGTCAAGTCTTTTACCAATCCAATGGCTTCGTCTTCATGTTCCTGTCTCTCGGAAAGAATGTTAGTTTTATCAAATACTACATGTACACTTTCTTCTACACACAAAGTTCTTTTATTGAACACTTTATATGCTTTGCTATGTGAAGAATACTCCCTCATCACTTCTGGGATCAAACTTACCTAGGGAGTCTTTTCCATTATTGTGCACATAGCACTTACAACCAATTTCCCTAAGATGGGATATGTTTGGTTTTCTCCCTTTAAGTAATTCATATGGAGTCTTCTCTAAAAGAGATCTAGTCATGCATCTATTGATTATGTAACATGCAGTGTTTACAGCCTCTGCCCAGAAGCTGTGAGGCAGTTTACTAGAAAGAAGCATGGACCTAGCCATGTCCTCAAGAGTCCTATTCTTTCATTCAACTACTCCATTTTTTTGAGGAGTCCTAGGGGCAGAGAAATTATGATCTATACTATTTTCATCATAGAATTCAGCAAACTTAGAATTTTCAAATTCAGTTCCATGATCAGACCTAATGGATGCAAGTTGATTTCCTAATTGTTTTTGAGTTTTTCTAACAAATGCAGTAAACATGTCAAATGTTTCATCTTTAGAAGTTAGAAATAGAACCCATGTAAATCTAGAATAATCATCAACAAGTACCATTACATATTTCTTTCCACCTCAGCTTATGGTTCTCATTGGACCACAGAGATCCATATGGACCAGTTCCAACGACTTGGTTGTGCTTACCATTTTCTTGGTTTTGAAGGATGATCTTACCTGCTTCCCCCTTGCACATGCCTCAAAAACTTTGTCTTCCTTGAACTTGATGTTGGGTAACCCTATCACCAAGTCCTTAGAGACTAATTTGTTTAGCTGATTCAGACTGGCATGACCAAGTCTTTTGTGCCACAGGAGGGGATCATTAATGTCACACCTCCTTTTTCCTACACCCCCGGAAGGGAATATATGGGGAGTTTATCCAATTAAAGGACAATCGAAACGGGATTTATTTATTTAAAGAATTCAGAGTCGCCACTTGGGAGATATATGGTGTCCCAAGTCACCGATTTAAATCCCGAATCAAGGAAAGGGTTGACTCTGTATTACAGTCCGCAAACCAGAAATCCGGGTAAGGAATTCTGTTAACCCGGAAGAAGGTGTTAGGCATTCCCGAGTTTCGTGGTTCTAGCACGGTCGCTTTTATCATACTTGGCTTATTAAATTGTTTAATTACTTATTTTAGAACCTATGTGCATTTGCCTTTTTTACTTAAGAAATTATCTTAAAACAGGTCACGCGTACATGTACCCATTTGTTTGGCGCGTCAAAAATCATGTCACGCGAATGTGTCCACAATTAATAACGCTTTATTATTATTAAGAAAGTTTAGTCGAAGTTGTGCGAACGTATACTCCGATTTTATTTTTTAGAATCGTAATTATATCACGCAAACGTGTACACAACCACGACGATAGATTAAATCGCGCCTAGAGAAAGCTACAAATGAATCATCTCCCTACTATCATGTGTAACAATTCAATTAGTCAAAAATTTGAAAGTATATTAATAATGCAAGAAAAATAAGATTCTGAAAAGATATAATACTACAAGACAAAAGAGTGAATAAGGCGCATGAAAGAGTATGGCCACGTTACTGACTTTGATCACATTCCCCAAGTCTCTTTAATTCAATATCGACCAAAATGCCATAGTCTCTGCTCATTTTACGCTTCACCATATATTTCATGAATCAAATCGGAAGAAAGTAAAAAATTTAGTAAACATACAACACTCAAGAGATAATTGAACAAACAAATACATAAACAATCACACCTATCCAATGAAAAGAAATGCCTGAGTACCATAAGTACAACCCAGAATCTATTCTTTACAAATAAACATGACCCCAAAATATCACATGAATCTTAGCTAGAAGGTAATTGTGGCACGAAGATCACAAAGGGGAAAAGGGACAGTGAAGAATCAAAGGAAGAAATTTTCAGTAGGAACAATTCAGATCTTCATATATATTTCCGATAACAGTCACAAGTAAAGTATCACATACCCAATTGCAGGAAAATGACAACCGAATCAGTCCTAATGAAGGTCAGGGAAGCTGGACAGGGACAGACCCGACCGAAAACCAAGACGAAACCTTCGAACCTTCAGCGACTCTTTCTATTTAGGCCGAAATAATCGACTTCAAAACGAAATCAAGCAATTCAACTGAGCAAAACATACAGTCAAGATCGAATCGAACTTTGACGTACCAAAAATCACAGTCTTTTATTTTGTGTGTGTTTTTCTCGTCTATGGCAGCGAGGAAGATGGGTGAGGGAGCAATGGCAGGCGTTGCCTGGGGTGGACAGCGATGGAAGTCCACGTCAGGGGAGGGGTCCTCTGTTCTCTGTTTCATGCGACTGAAGAAGATGAAGTCAGGGGGTGTTTATGGCTGCTCAGCGGCGCTGCTCATGCTTAGCTCTTCATTTTGTGTATTTTTTCGCTGATAAGGTGTTAGGTGTTAGCTTCTCTTTATAGGTTTAGGGTTATATTTAGGTTAAGGGGTATGGACCTATGAATTATGGACTAGGTCCAAAAATTAGACCTAAAAATGGGATGCTCGAGTCCAAGTTTTATTCTTTCCCCTCGAACGAGACTAAAAATACGATCTCATTTATTAAATAATCCTACTTATGTAAAATAACTATTAAAATAAGACTGACTGTTAAAAGAAAACTATTTGTGGATTTTTCAAGATTAAAAATGACTATAAAACATTAATGAAACTATTTTTTTTTTGTAATTTTTATTTAATTGTGATAAAATAAAGTAAAAGAGTCAAAATTAGTTGAGATAGCGAAATTAGGCCTAAATTAAATATTTACGTGCTAAAATATGAAGTATATTCAGACAAAGAACGACTAGACAGGTTTTTTGACCTGACCCTTACTTGGAGAGACTAAAACTAAGCGAAAAGGGGAATGTGACCAAGACCTGGTATCTGAGCTGCCTACATATCCTTGGCTATAAAAGAATCATGCCACGTGTAGTTCAGAAGTAGAAATAGTGATGAAGTATACTGAGGTGGAGAGCCGGTCGAGGTGCCGTTCCGCCGAGGTTCCGGTCCGCGGTCCTGTTATTACATCAAAATCAAAAAATGATAAAGACTAGCTAAGCCTGTCAACTACGAGTTACAAGATTCCTATCTATATGTCTTCTGAAGGTTGATCTTGAGTCTTGGATGGTTCTTCATGCAGACTTCAGATTTGAACCTTGGCGCTTGTTAGCTGCAAGTGCTAGTTCGTTCCTCTTTAGCTTTTCGGATCAAAACCGGACACCACACCATGCTTATGACTTCAGTCATGTCTTGAGCCGCTCACATCTTTCATCAACTTCTGCATTTGGATTCACTTCTTACCTTTCTTTTTTTTTATTCTGGATTGTGACTAACTTCTGTTGATCATCTCGGACTGTTGACTCGCATTCTTGCCGCGAGCTTCTTTTGTTGCTGACTTGAATTGCATTCTGAAGTGAATTCCCTTATTCTCTAGGTAGGCGCCTGATTGCCAATACTCGAACTGTTTTCCTTCGAAACTTGGACTGCCTTCTCCTTGTTCTCCAGGTGGGCGCTTGATTACCAACATTTGAATGGTATTCCTTCCCTCTGAAACTTGAATTGTTTTCCCTTTGTTTTCCATGTGGGTGCCTAATTGCTGAACTTGAACCGTCTTCCTTTGAACATTGCTTCTTTTCCTTTGTTCTCCAGGTGGGCGCCTGATTACTAACATTTGAATTGTCTTCCTTTCCTCTGAAACTTGCATTGTTTTCCCTTTGTTTTCCAGGTGGGCGTCTGATTGCTGAACTTGAACCGTCTTCCTTTGAACATTGCTGCTTTCCCTTTATTCTCCAGGTGGGCACCTGATTACCAACGTTTAAATTGTCTTCCTTTCCTCTGAAACTTGAATTATTTTCCCTTTATTTTACAGGTGGGTGCCTGATTGCTGAACTTGAACCGTCTTCCTTTGAACATTGCTGCTTTCCCTTTGTTCTCCAGGTGGGTGCCTGATTACCAACATTTGAATTGTCTTCTTTTCCCCTGAAACTTGAATTGTTTTCCCTTTGTTTTCCAGGTGGGCGCCTGATTGCTGAACTTGAACTGTCTTCCTTCGAACATTGCCGCTTTCCCTTTGTTCTCTAAGTGGGCGCCTAATTTACAAAACTTGAACTGCTTTCCCTTTGTTCTCCAGGTGGGCGCCTGATTCCCAAAACTTGAACTGCTCTCACTTTGTTCTCCAGGTGGGCGCCTGATTTCCAAAACTTGAACTGCTTTCCCTTTGTTCTCCAGGTGGGCGCCTGATTTCCAAAACTGGAACTGCTCTCCCTTTGTTCTCTAGGTGGGCGCCTGATTTCCATACTTGAACTGCTATCCCTTTGTTCTCTAGGCGGGCGCCTGATTTCCAAAACTTGAACTGCTTTCCCTTTGTTCTCCAGGTGGGCGCCTGATTTCCAAAACTTGAACTGCTTTCCCTTTGTTCTTCAGGTGGGCGCCTGATTTCCAATACATGAACTGTCTTCCCTTCGAAACTGTTTTTCCTTGCACTGTCTCCCTTTGTTCCTCAGGTGGGTGCCTGATTTCATCAAAACAAGAGAAATTTTCTGCCCTAGTGTGATATTGGGAACATCTGTAAGTGTTAATCAATTCTTGTTATCAAAATAAATTCTAAATTAAATTCCTTTATCCTGAAAATTTCAAACCAAACCCCATTTCGAAAGTGACAACTTAAATGCTAAATTACATTTCGCAAAAGTAGACCTCTCGTCAGACCTTGTCATTTGCGAGGGCCTCAAAACTTACTAAATCCTGTTATCCAAGGGGGTACTGGAGCTTACTGCCGAGTCTGTCTGGCACTTGCTTTCCTTACAGAGGGTTTCTCCAAAACAAACAAGATTTTCTGCCCCTGTTTCAATCAAACAAAAATCTTGTCAGCTTAAAAATGTGGTGGTTAGCTTGCGACATTCTTGCTGGGGGTGGCCCTTCCGCTGCTATGCTTTGCTTTGACTGGCTGCCTTGAACTGGCCAAGAATTGTTTGACTTTCTAACCGACTCTCAAACGCAGGACCCTGAATGACCCAAGTGTTCTACACTCAAACCGTTGTTTTTACATTCCTGACCCTTTTATCTGAACCAAACCATTCAACCAATGGAACTTTCACTGACACCTTATTTCCCACTTTACATCATGCTATCTTTGGTACATTCTGGCCACACTTTGCTTCGTGCAATTGGGAAATTGGTAGTAAGCTTTGAAATTCCTTCTTACTTGCTTAGACAAGGCTGACATTGGACAAGCCTTAGAGAAATAAACCCAAAAGAAATGAAATGCAATGACTTTGCGAGTTAGGAATAAAGAAGAAAATCCAAAACTGAATGATTGTATGAGGAAAAAAAGAAAAGAGACTTATCTGAGTGGAGCAGCTAGTACCAATGATCATGACATGCATTTCGGATTAATCAGCCCAATCTATTCAACCAATAACCTTTCGGTTGTCATACTTTGTGCCCCAGGATCTCCACAACCCAATTTCTTTGCCCAATTACTGACCTTGTTCGGCCTGCGGTGCCCTGAAGGGTTTTCACCGATAGACCTCTCTCATTTGTTGATCTCTCCATTCACCGTCGCCTTACGGTGCCAGTGAGGGTTTTCACCAATAAGACTCTCTCATTTTTTGATTTCTCTCAGCTTTTCGTCACCTTACGGTGCCCGTGAGGGTTTTCACCAATAAGACTCTCTCATTTTTTTATTTTTCCTGCTTAAACCGGAGTGTTGCCCCTGACATGAATCACCTTTACTTGCTTGACATGGCATCTCTCGAAGACTGATCGGAAGGTCTTTCTTTGGATCGTAATGTGGGTTTTTGGATAAGGTTAGAAAGAAAGGATATCAAAAGGCTCAAAACAACTCAAACGGGTTCAAAATTACAACTCTTGGAATCAGATTTCTTACAACAACCACAACTTCCTGCCCCAGTTTCTTTGCTTGGGGACTTTTGGATTTTATTTGGATGAGACCAAACCGTGAGGCTGCCTACGTATCCTTAATAGGAATCAGGTCGAATGTAGTTCATGACATAGGAATTGCTTTGTTGTTGTTACTATTCTCTTTTCTCTTTCTTTTTTTTTCTTTTCTTTTTCTTTTCTTTTTTTTCCTTTTTTCTCTTTTTTCATTCCGTTTCATTCTTTTCTTTCTCTTTTTCCCTTATCTTTTCCTCTTTCCCTTCTTTATTTACCTTTTGTATCCGTGTTTCTGAATTTTGCTACTGATTCCAAAAGAGGGGTATGAAAGAAAACAAATAAGGCTCAAAGGGGTAACAATGGATAAAGTGTTTAGATAGCAGAATAAAATGCCTTCGTCATTTCAACCTTCAAAACATGCCAAGTACAAATGAACACAATTTAAACCAAAGAAATCATACATAATATCTTTTAACCGCATCGGAATTGATAGCCATGTCTACACACTTGCCTTCTATATCAGTTAAATACAAAGCAATGTTGGACAACACTCTCGTTACCATGAACGGCCCCTGCCAATCTAGGGCAAACTTGCCTTTTGCTTTCGCCTGATGTGGGAGGATGCGCTTTGATACCAACTGACCCGCTTCAAATTTTCAGGGACGCACCTTCTTGTTGTATGCTCTTGCCATTCTCTTTTGATACAACTAGCCATGACACACTGCTGCCGATCTTTTTTCATCAATCAAACTCAATTGCTCCAGATGGGTTTTGACCCACTCATCATCATCAATTTCGGCTTCATCATCACACTCTATTTCTTGGATTATTATTTCAGAATTAGATTGGCTTTTAAAACTTGGCCGAAGATTTCTCATGCATGTCATGTCATTGAAACTAGCATAGAAAGAACTGTACAAAGAAGAAAAGAAAACAAAAATAAAAACTATCAGGAGTGATGGAAAAGGAAATTGCATTTCATTGAAAATAAAGGATAACAAACGAAAAGTAAAAATCTAGGTCACAACCCTTGAGTGACCAAGATAGAAAGGAAAACAAAGCAAACTACCAAAACTCCCTCTGAGTAGGGAGAGGAGTAGCCCTCCAATTGTTAAGCTTTACTTTCAGCCCGACAAACGGCACATCCGCTTTGCTGGAACCTTCTCCAATTTCCACCATGTTCACATCATCGAACCACCTCTGGAACCTTTGAAATAACTCTTCATCAACGTCAACCCTTGGATTTGGAACTGTTGTCGCCATGACAGATGCGGAGGCTAATTTTGGAGTTGGAATACATTTCCCTTCTGGAACCTTCTCAAATGGCACTGCTTTAGAAACTTGGTAGACCCAAAGCCCTTGATCATCTTCGGCCTCAATAAACGGGATGGAGGCATCATTGTAAGTAGCCGAGCTTTCATCACCATGCAAGACAATCTCCTGTCTGTCCCACTCCAACTTGACCATCTGGTGCAGAGAGGACGTGACTGCTTTGGCTGCATGTATCCAGGGCCTACCCAATAACAAATTATACGAGATGGACACATCCAATACCTGGAACTCCATGATGAATTCAACCGGCCCTATTGTTAGTTCAAGCACTATATCACCAACCGAATCTTTTCCTCCACCGTCAAAACCTCGGACACATATACTGTTCTTATGGACTTTTTCAGTATCAATCTTCAACTTGTGCAAAGTGGAAAGAGGGCAAATGTTTGCACTGGAACCATTGTCGACTAACACCCTGGTAACCACAGAATCTTCACATTTTACCGTAAGATGGAGAGCTCTGTTGTGTTCAGTACCTTCCATAGGCAACTCATCATCGGAGAAAGTGACCTTGTTCACCTCAAATATTTTGTTGGCGATCTTCTCTAATGGTTCACTTAAATTTTGTCGGGGACATGAGCTTCGTTCAAAATTTTCATCAGGGCCCGACGATGCTTATCTGAATGTATCAACAAAGATAACAGAGAAATATTAGCTAGAGTTTTCCTTAATTATTCAACAATGGAATAGTCTTGCACTTTCATCTTTCTCAAGAACTCTTCGGCCTCTTCCTCGGTAACCAGTTTCTTCACTGGCATTTGCCTATCCTTGGAGAATTTGGCCTTTCTTAATTCTTCGGAGGTAAGACAACCCCCTAAATGAGTCAGTCCTCCGATCACAACAAATTCTTTCTCCACTTCTTTTCCCTTGTGTGTCATTATTGCTCGTTTGTAGTTCCACGGGACATCCTTTGCCTTAACCGCTGGCAACTGAGTCACTGATTTAATAGCAACAGGGGTAATGGAAAACCCTTTCACAACTACAACAGGCTTGCTTGGCATCCCTGGTGCCACCAACTTTGGCTTTTTCCGACTTGCCCCAACACCGTCCGAAGACCCTTTTGCAAACATCACACGTTTTCTAGATACCTCATCTTTCTCCACAATCTTAGCAGGCTTTTCAATTTAAGCAGGAGGCCCGAAATGAAGAGTGCAACAGTATGGATCCGAGGTATTGAAGGCTGGTTTTGTAGCATATTATTGGGCATCAGGAACTTTGAACAAAGTTTCACTAGAAGATAAAGGGATGGTGGCATGGGGAGGAGCTGAAAAAACGGGAGTAGTTAATGACGCGCGATATGAAGCTGTATTGGCGAGTGGAGCAAGAAAAGGCTGGGACAAGGTGCCAGGGTAGTTGTGGCAAGGGGTAAAGCCTGGGACATGTTGTGGGGAGAGATCAACATCATTGGGAATCTGGGATTGTGATGGTAGTGGGACGGAAGCAAGATTTTCAATGTAGTTGGTGGGGAATAAGGGTAGAGGATGCCCACTAATCCAAGCCTCGTACATCTCTATTATCTGGCGTTTCAACCTTCGGGCCTCTTCTTTCAACTCAAATTCTGATTGCACAACAGCTATGTCTGATCCCTTGCTAGACATGGCTGTCTTGCTGTTTGACCTAGCGTGTATGGATGACTCGCCCAAATACCACAAACTAACCACCTTCCTGTGATTAATAACAAGGATAACAATGAGGAGTAAAACAGAGCCAACATGTTAGCGTTGGGGCATTTATCAAGTAATAATATCACATTTCGTGCAATGCACCTAGCAGCAATTAACGGTTCTAGAATGATATTTCTCACGTCCCACAACTTCATCCTTTTTTTTCTCTTTTTTTTTTGATTTCTTTTTTTTCTTTTTCTTTTTCTTTTAATAAATAGAAAAAATGATTCGATCGAACCCTATGTAGGTTGCCTATCTTTCCCCTCTTTTTTTTATCTTTTTTTTCTTTTTTTTTACCTTAATGACTACTCTAATGAGAAAAGAGAAATAAAAAAAGCAAATCCCTTTTTTTTTTAATTTTTTAGACTTAATGTTCTATAACTTATTCTAAACTCAAGTTTAGCGAGCACGTTTTTTTTTTTTGAAACATACTCTATGAGAATTTATTAAGGAAGAAACTCTAGAAGAGAAAATTATATATTTTTTTAGGAAGGAAATCTGAAGAATAAACCAAAGAAAATATTTTGAATTTTCATTTGATATCCTTGAAGATGTATTTCGAAACGAGAAATGAACAAGATAAAAAAAATATATTTTTGGATTTCAGTTTTTGATTACCTAAGGAAAAAACTTTAAAGATAAACAAAAGATAAAGTATTTTTTTCTTATATGTACAATATCTCAAAGTTCTAATGAAAATAAAAAGAAATTTTTTTTTTCAATTTTCATTACTTTCCCAAATAAGAACCTCAAAAGAAAATCTTTTTTGGATTTTTAGAATTAATACCTTAAAAAAAACTTTTTAAAGAGGTACTAAAAGAAAATTCTTTTTTTTTTTTTTGAATTTTTAGTCTTAATCTACTAAAAGGAAGTATAAAAGCAATTCTTCTTTTATTTTGAGTTCTAGATATTAATTGCCTAAAGGAAAACCACCTTAAAAGATTTTTTTTTTTATTTCTCGAATTAGTATTCTAAAGAAAACTTCTAACAGTAATATAAAAGGCAAAACCTCTTTTTTTTTTTTGGATTTTTGAGTTACAACACACTTTTTCAAATACAAAGTAGAAAGTACAATAACAAAAGACTCGACATTACTGTACAAAATTAGAAAGTAAAAGACGACATAAAAAAAAGACTCAAAACATAAAATAAAAATAAAAACATCTTCTTAAGCAACTCTTGGATGAGTGATCCTGACTGGATGGTCCCGGGGTGTCTGTCATGCTCAAACTCCGGTAAATAGACCCACACGTGTATGAGAAAACTTTAACCAACACTATGTGAGATAATAACATTTCCTATTAGACACATGCAAGACATGATTGAGGCTATTTTTGCAAAATGACTTATGTGGCCAAAAGGTGGCTAGAAGTACAAAATTTGGCTAGGACCCCGCAAAGCGAAGAACCTAAGATTCACTAGGAAGACCGGACCCTATGTGGGTTGCTACATATCACGCCCCGAAAGACGAGAATCAGGTATGCGTAGTTCGGGCAGATTGGATACGGCCGAGAATTAACAACCAATTTAGAGAAAATATATTTTTTGTCTTTTTTTTTTTGAAAAATGATGAAACATGTAAACTCTTTTTGGATTTTCTTTTTCCTCTTTTTGATTTTTTTTTTTTTGGAAAATGATGGGCAAGAGCAAAATCTTTTTGGATTTTTCATTTCATTTTTTTGGTCTTTTCCTTAATAAAATGTGACAGAAAACATAACTTGGCCCTACTTGCTTTATTTTCACACTTCACCCTATTTTCTATCTCATTTATCCTCAGCCATCATTGGTCCGCCAAATGACCCCTTATACCCTTGAAGATGGCAACATGTAGCACATTAGGATGCATCAGGATGGTCTTTTATTTTTGGGTACACCTGTCCTAGACGGACCCAACCCCTGTGTTGAGTCCCCTAAGTCAAATGCACGTGATGCAAACAAACGTTCCTACTAGGGATCCGACAAGAGGTTGTGTTTTTCTAGGTTTACATCCTGGGGTTGTGTTCTAGACTTGGGTTACCCGAGCGGACAACTGGGGCCGAAGGGGTGGCAACGTACCGGGAGTACTAAAGTCTACCTGGCCTTGTTGCCCAGCCTCGTTCTATTTGGTAATTTCTATAGAAAAAGCAGGTCACGCGAACGTGTGCACCATTTTCAGAAGACTCAGAGGGGTGGCGTAAGAAGACAGTTATATACAATTCAAACAATATTAAAAGGGTAAACAGATAGCATTTAGCACAAAAGGTTCACAGAATACAGTAATATTAACAATAAATGAAGCCAAGCAAAATCATATTATCAAGCTCGAATTCTTGAACCCTGAACCAGAAGTTCTGGGTTCTTATCCCCAGTGGAGTCGCAAAAGCTGTCACACCTCCTTTTTCCTACACCCCCGGAAGGGAATATATGGGGAGTTTTTCCAATTAAAGGACAATCGAAATGGGATTTATTTATTTAAAGAATTCAGAGTCGCCACTTGGGAGATATATGGTGTCCCAAGTCACCGATTTAAATCCCGAATCGAGGAAAGGGTTGACTCTGTATTATAGTCCGCGAACCAGAAATCCGGGTAAGGAATTCTGTTAACCCGGGAGAACGTGTTAGGCATTCCCGAGTTCCGTGGTTCTAGCACGGTCGCTTTTATCATACTTGGCTTATTAAATTGTTTAATTACTTATTTTAGAACCTATGTGCATTTGCCTTTTTTACTTAAGAAATTATCTTAAAACAGGTCACCCGTACGTTTACCCATTTGTTTGGCGCGTCAAAAATCATGTCATGCAAACGTGTCCACAATTAATAACGCTTTATTATTGTTAAGAAAGTTTAGTCGAAGTTGCGCGAACGCATACTCCGATTTTGTTTTTTAGAATCGTAATTATATCACGCGAACGTGTACACAACCACGACGATAGATTAAATCGCGCCTAGAGAAAGCTACAAATGAATCATCTCCCTACTGTCATGTGTAACAGTTCAATTAGTCAAAAATTGAAAGTATATTAATAATGCAAGAAAAATAAGATTCTGAAAAGATATAATACTACAAGACAAAAGACTGAATAGGGCGCATGAAAGAGTATGGCCACGTTACTGACTTTGATCACATTCCCCAAGTCTCTTTGATTCAATATCGACCAAAATGCCAGTCTCTGCTCATTTTACGCTTCACCATATATTTCATGAATCAAATCGGAAGAAAGTAGAAAACGTAGTAAACATACAGCACTCAAGAGATAATTTAACAAACACAAACAAGAACAATCACACCTATCCAATGAAAAGAAATGCCTGAGTACCATAAGTACAACCCAGAATCTATTCTTTACAAATAAACATGACCCCAAAATATCACATGAATCTTAGCTAGAAGGTAATTGTGGCACGAAGATCACAAAGGGGAAAAGGGACTGTGAAGAAACAAAGGAAGAAAATTTCAGTAGGAATAATTCAGATCTTCATATATATTTCCTATAACAGTCACAAGTAAAGTATCACATATCCAATTGCAGGAAAATGACAACCGAATCAGTCCTAGTGAAGGTCAGGGAAGCTGGACACGGACAGACCCGACCAGAAACCAAGACGAAACCTTCGAACCTTCAGCGAATCTTTCTATTTAGGCCGAAATAATCGACATAAAAACGAAATCAAGCAATTCAACCGAGCAAAACATACAGTCAAGAACGAATCGAACTTTGACATACCAAAAATCACAGTCTTTTGTTTTGTGTGTGTTTTTCTCGTTTATGGCAGCGAGGAAGATGGGAGAGGGAGCAATGGCTGGCGTTTCCTGGGGTGGACAGCGATGGAAGTCCAGGTCGGGGGGAGGGGTCCTCTGTTCTCTGTTTCATGCGACTGAAGAAGATGAAGTCAGGGGGTGTTTATGGCTGCTCAGCGGCGCTGCTCATGCTTAGCTCTTCATTTTGTGTATTTTTTCGCTGATAAGGTGTTAGGTGTTAGCCTCTTTATAGGTTTAGGGTTTTAGGGTTATATTTAGGTTAAGGGGTATGGGCCTAGGAATTATGGGCTTGAAATTATGGGCTAGGTCCAAAAATTACACCTAAAAATGGGATGCTCGAGTCCAAGTTTTATTCTTTCCCCGCAGTCGAGACTAAAAATACGAGCTCATTTATTAATTAATCATACTTAAGTAAAATAACTATTAAAATAAGACTGACTGTTAAAAGAAAACTATTTTTGGATTTTTCATGATTAAAAATGGCTAAAAAACATTAATGAAACTATTTTTTTTTTGTAATTTTTATTTCCTTGTAATAAAATAAAGTAAAAGAGTCAAAATTAGTTGAGATAGCGATATTAGGCCTAAATTAAATATTTACGTGCTAAAATATGAAAAATCTTGGGGAGGGTCAAAAATCACATGTCTACAATTAACCAACACACTTAGGCAAGTGATTTCATTTTCTGAGAGAGTGGACAAATCTACAATGTAAATATTGTTAACTCTCTTTCCCTGCAAAAAGAATCTTGTCAGTGGTAAACTTAATCCCAAAGCATTTTGTAGAGGTGAATGCTACAAGTTTACCTCTGTCACACAGTTGTGACACACTGATGAGGCTATATTTCAAGCTATCCATCAAGTAGACATTTTCAATGGAGTGAGAGTCTGTCTTACCTACCTTTCCAACCCCAATGATCTCACATTTCTTTCCATTACCAAAGGAGACATTACCTCCTTTTAAGTCATCAAGTGAAAGGAACTGGTCCTTGTTCCCAGTCATATGTTTTGAGCAGCCACTATCCATATACCATATTTAGCTACTTCCTTTCACTTGGACCTGCAAAAAGAAATCAGGGGTTAGTCTTACGAACCCAAACTAGTTTGGGTCCCTTTCTATAAGCAAAAGGATGAATCAAATTCCTTCTTGTCCACCCAGGCAGCTTACTTTTCTCTTGAACAAAGGCTTTGTTCTTTTGACTGGCCTTTTCTTTTGCATTACATTCATTTTTGTAATGGCCAGTCTTGCCACAGTGTGTGAAGATTTTATTCTCAGGAAGTATGAGGTATTTGCTTTTAGGGGCCCACTTTGGTGCTTGAGTCCCATAGCCAAGACCTCTTTTGTTGCTACTGTGATGCTCTTGCAACTAAGAAAGTGCATCAGAAGCCTTGTTCCATTTGCAAGTTCTGTCTAGTTCATGTTTCACTTTTCCTAGATTTTCTTTTAGGACATTAATCAATTCATCCTTCTTATACTACTCATCCTTCATTTTTCCTATGTTTTCCTCTAGAGTGATATATGTGTGATCAACTTTCTTCTTTCCTGTTCCTAGTTTCAGTTTTAAGTTTTCAGACCTAAGTTCTAGGACACTGGTTTCAAGTTCAAGAACCTGGTTCTTCAAATTTTTGCTATCACTCTCATTAGCCCTAGACTCTAGACTTTTGCATTTTGCTTTTAGGATCACACATTCCCTAGACAGATCTTCCTTCTCATTGTTAATTATCTCAGACTTATCAATGAAGTGTAATAGTAACTCAACCAACCTTTCTTTAGACAGAAATTTAATCTTGTCTTTGAGATGAAGAATACTTACCTCTTGTTCATCATCTGATTCTCCAAATGCCATAAGGGCCTGTTCATCTCCAGCTTCATCCTCTGAGTCCTCATCTGATGTTTCTCCAAGGCAGCAACCATAGCCTTTGTTGATCCTTTGTTCCTTCTTGGTTGAACCTGTTCCTTCTTCATGTTCCTTCATTCAGCCCTTTCTTTCTTCTACTCAATTTCCCATTGAGGGCAATTCTTGATCATGTGATCAATCTTACCACACTTGTAGCAACCCTTATTGGTCTGTTTCTCAGGAGCCCTTGGTTTGTTGAAGGTTGTACCTCTTGAAGAATCCTTTCCTCTCATCAGGTACTTTTTGAAATCTCTTGTGATCATTGTCATTTCATCATCCTCCAGATCTGAACCTTCAGCAATTCTGAGATCCAGGCGTCTTTCCTTCTTGGGTATATCCATCTTCATGGTTTGCCTTCTCAGTCCATAGGCAGTAAGATATCCAATTAGTTCATCCAGCTTGAGTGTATCAATATTCTTAGATTCCTGAATAGCAGTGATTTTGCTTTCCCATGAGATTGGCAGAACTCTTGTCAAGATTTTCTCAACCTTGTCTTCTTAAAGAATAATCCTTCCAAGAGACTTAAGTTCATTTGTCAGTGTAGTGAACCTAGTATACATCTCTTGAATAGTTTCTCCTTCCTTCGTAGTAAAATTCTCATATTGAGAATACAGCAGTGTTCCTCTGGACTTCTTCAATTGAGGTGTTCCTTCATGAGCCACTTGCAAAGTGTCCCAGATTTCCTTAGCAGTGGTACATCTTTGGATCCTGCTGTACTCATCTGGACCTAATCCACACACAAGCCATTTCTTGGCCTTAGCATTTTTCTCCCACTTCTTCATGTCTTCAGCAGCGTAGTCAGCTCTTGTCTTTGGCACATCAACTCCTTCAGCATTCTTCATTGTGGTTGCTAGAGGACCATCAGTGACTATATCCCAGAGTTCATAGTCTTCCCCTATGATGTGATCCCTCATCGTGTTCTTCCACCAAGAATAATACTGGCCATTGAAGAGTGGAGGCCTAACAGTGGATTGCCCTTCCCAGTTCCCAGGTGGTGCAGACATGTTGATCTTCTCCTAAGGTGTTAGCCTCTTTAAGGATAACCCGCTCTGATACCTATTGATGTTCTAAACGTCAATACCACACAAGAGGGGGGTGATTTGTGTGGCACCCAATTTTCGATCTAGAAGACCTGCTACTACTGTTTGCGGAATTAAAAGTACATAAAATAAAGAACACAGAGATTTTTACGTGGAACACACCTGGCTCAAAAGGTGAAAAAACCACGATCTACTACTCAGTAGGATTTTCCAAACTTCCACTAAAATCATTGAGCCAAAACAACATTTACAAACACTCTTTGTAAACCTAAGGATTAACTCTAATCCCTTTGTAGCACACAACCTCAACTGTTGCGACAACTTCAAGTTAGCCTATAACTTGAATACTCAGAGTACCTATTACAATTGCTTCTATAAAAGTTGAAAGGTACAACTTTAATCAACCTACTACAATTGAACTAGAAATAAAGAAAGACACATAAAACTCTTTATGGAGCTGGTTCTTCAATCTTGTTCAAGTAGTTTCAGGAGTGCACACTTAAATCTCACATAAATTACTTGCAAAATCGCCTTGCTCTTTTGCTCTAAATTTAGTTTTACTTCTGCGTATGTGCAACACTTGTAAAAGAGAACAACCGCTGTTATTTAATGAGTTAGTAATTAGAGATTGATTGAGACTCAATTGTTGATCTTCTATCGAAGTTGAGTCCTTGAACAACACAAACTCCAACCCTATCTTTTATCCGGATTGTATTCTCTTCTCATAAGGAGACTTTTTCTCCTTATCCTATATGCAACCTTTTCGATCAGTTCAGGAGATATTGCTGCTTGATCAATGCAACTTATCTCCTTCACGTGCATCTCACATGTATAGGTTGACAAACACTGTGCTTCACATGATGGACCTGGTCCATGACTGAGTTCATTTGTCATTCTTCAAAACTTCACCTGTTCTTGGGCCAGCATGATGTCATATTGGGGATGGACTGGTTATCACCTTACATGCTATCTTGGACTGTCATGCCAAGACTGTGACCTTAGCCTTACCGGGTTTACCTCGACTAGACTGGAGAGGGACTCCTGGTCATTCTACCCGTAGGGTTATCTCATATATGAAGGCTCGACGTATGGTTGATTAGGGATGTTTGACCTATTTGGCGTATGTTCGTGATTCTAGTGCAGAGGTTCCTTCTATGGATTCTGTGCCTGTTGTTCGTGAGTTTCCTGAGGTATTTCCTTCAGACCTTCCAGGTATGGCACCCGACAAGGATATTGACTTCTGCGTTGATTTGGATCCGGGCACTCAGCCCATTTCTATTATGCTGTATCGTATGGCCCTACCTGAGTTGAAAGAATTGAAGAAGCAGTTGCAAGAGATAAGGGTTTTATTAGGCCTAGTGTCTAGCCTTGGGGTGCGCCATTAGTGTTTGTTAAGAAGAAGGACGGATCGATGAGGATGTGTATAGATTAGCGACAGTTGAACAAGGTCACAATGAAGAATAAGTACCCATTGCTAAGGATTGATGATTTGTTTGACCAACTTCAGGGTGCCCAAGTGTTTTCTAAGATCGACTTGAGATCTGGCTACCATCAGTTGAGGATTAGGGCATCCGATGTCCCTAAGACAACTTTCCACCCTCGGTACGGGCATTATGAGTTCTTGGTGATGTCATTCGAATTGACAAATGCCCCAGCAGCTTTCATGGATTTGATGAACCGAGTCTTCTAGCCTTATTTGGATTCTTTCGTGATTGTCTTCATTGATGATATTTTGATCTATTCCCGCATCCAAGAGGAGCACGATCAACATCTTCGAGTCGTTCTTCAAACTCTGAAGGATAGTCAGTTTGTATGCTATGTTTTCAAAGTGCGAGTTTTGGTTGAGTTCAGTTGCATTCTTATGCCACATGGTATCAGTAGAGGGTATTCAGGTAGATCCTGAGAAGATAGAGGCAGTCAAAAACTGGCCTCGACCCACATCAGCTATAGACATCAGGAGTTTCTTGGGTTTGGCGGGATATTACCATCGGTTTGTGGAGGGGTTTTCATCTATTGCAGCCCCGATGACAAGGTTGACCCAAAAGGGTGCCCAGTTCAGGTGGTCGAACGAGTGTGAGGTGAGCTTTCAAAAGCTTTAAGACAGCTTTGACTACGGCGCCGGTGTTGGTTTTGCCCACAGGTTTAGAGCCATATACAGTTTATTGTGTCGCATCTCGTATTGGACTTGGTGCGGTGTTGATGCAGGATGGCAAAGTCATTGCTTAAGCTTCGCGACAGTTAAAGATTCATGAGAAGAATTATCTAGTTTATGATTTGGAATTAGCAGCCATTGTTCACGCTGAAGATTTGGGGGCACTATCTATATGGCGTGTCATGTGAGGTGTTCACAGATCACAAGAGTCTACAGTATTTGTTCGAGAAGAAGGAGCTAAACTTGAGGCTGAGAAGGCCAATGTGGTGGATGATGCTTTGAGTAGAAAGTCAGCCAGTATGGGCAGTCTTGCATATATTCCGGTCGGTGAGAGACCGCTTGCTTTGGATGTTTAGGCTTTGGCCAATCAGTTCGTGAGGTAGGATGCCTCTAAGCCCAGCCGTGTGTTAGCTTGTACAGTCGCTCATTCTTCATTATTGGAGTGTATCCGAGATTGGCAATATGATAATCCTCATTTGTTTGTCCTAAGGGAGACAGTGCGGCATGGAGGTGCCAAGCAGGTTACAATTAGAGATGATGGAGTTTTGAGGATGCAGGGTCGTATTTGTGTGCCTAATGTGGATGGACTTCGAGAGTTGATTCTAGAGGAGGCCCATAGCTCCGCTACTCTATTCATCCGGGCGCCGCTAAGATGTATCAGGATTTGCGGCAGCATTATTGGTGGAGGAGGATGAAGAAGATATTGTTGCATATGTGGCTCGGTGTTTGAATTGTCAGCAGGTAAAGTACGAGCATCAAAGACCTGGTGGTTTGTTCCAGAAGATCGAGATTCCTGAGTGGAAGTGGGAGCGTATCACTATGGACTTTGTTGTTGGACTCCCACGGACTCAGAGGATGTTCGACGCACTATTGGTTATTGTTGATAGGCTGACCAAGTCAGCACATTGAATTCCTGTGGCGGTTTCTTATTCTTCTGAAAGGTTAGCTGAGATCTATATCCGGGAGATTGTTCGTCCTCATGGTGTGCCCGCGTCTATCATTTCTGACTGAGGTACACAGTTTACCTAACATTTCTGGAGGCCAGTTCAGCGAGAGTTGGGCACACGGGTTGAGTTGAGCACATATTTCATCCTCAGATGGACGGGCAGTCAGAGCGTACTATTCAGATTTTGGAGGATATGCTCCGAGCTTGTGTTATTGACTTTGGAGGCTCGTGGGATGAGTTCTTTACTTTAGCGGAGTTTGCTTACAACAACAGCTATCAGTCAAGCATTCAGATGGCTCCTTATGAGGCTTTATATGGTAGGCAAGGTCGGTCGCCGGTTGGATGCTTTGGGCCGAGAGAGGCTTGTTGGGTACGGACCTTGTACAGGATGCCTTGGATAAGGTTAAGATCATTCAGGATAGGCTTTGTACAGCTCAGTCCAGGCAGAAGAGTTATGCCGACCGCAAGGTTTGTGATGTGGCATTCATGGTCGAAGAGCGGGTGTTGCTTCGGGTGTCGCCTATGAAGGGCATGAGGAGATTTGGGAAGAGGGGCAAGCTTAGCCCTAGATTCAATTGCCCGTTTGAGATTCTTGATCAAGTGGGAAAGGTGACTTATAGACTTGCGTTGCCGCCGAGTTTATCAGCCATGCATCCAGTTCGTGTGCCCATGCTTCTGAAGTATCACGATGATCAATCCCACGTGTTACACTTCGGCACTGTCCAGTTGAACAAGGACTTGTCCTATGAGGAGGAGCCGGTAGCTATTCTAGACCGGCAGGTTCGTCAATTGAGATCGAAGAAGTTCCCTTCAGTTCGTGTTCAGTGGAGAGGTCAGCATGCCGAGGCAGCTACCTGGGAGTCCGAGTCCGATATGCGGAGCCGATATCCCCATCGTTTCTCTGACTCAGGTACTTCTTTCTTATGTCCGTTCAAGGACGAAGGGTTGTTTTAGAGGTGGAGGAAGTGATGACCCAAAATGGCAGCACTCGTTTTGAAAGTAAATTCTATGTTCCGAGGCTTTAAAATCTCTTTTTGCCTCACCTTGATTAGCGTGCACTGTCCGGGCACGTTTCCGAAGAGTTTTTATGTGACAACTAAGTAAAATATGGAAATTGGCTTTTAAAATTTTAATAAAGTTGACTTTGGTCAACATTCTTGGTAAACGAACCCGGACCCGTGATCCGACCGTCTCATAGGGTCCGTAGTAAAATATGGGACTTGGGCGTATGCCCAGAATCGAATTTCGAGGTCCCAAGCCCGAGAAATGAGTTTTTAAATAAAATTGTTTTTTAGAAAATATAAAGGTTTTTAGAAGTGAATTGACGTATTTTCTTGATGGTATCGGGCCCTTATCTTGGTTCCGGAGCCCGATACAAGTTTTAAATAATGATTAAGTTGAATTTGTAAAATTTGGTAGAGATCGGGATTGGTTTTGTATAAAACGGACCTATAGTTGAGAAAATAGTAATTTAGATGATCTTGAGTGATTTCACGAATTTGAGGTGTAATTCATAGATGTTGATGTTATTTTGATGATTTGGTCGAACGAGCAAGTCCATATGATGTTTTTGGACTTGCGTGCATGTTTGGTTTGGAGCCCCGAGGGCTCGGGTATGTTTTGGATAGTCCACAAAGTGAAATTTGACTTACGAAGTGAAATCTGACTTATCCTGGCTCTCAATTGCGAGCTCGCATTTACGACTAACCATCACATTTGCGATGACTGGGCACGGGGTGACCTTCGCATCTGCGAAGCTCCAGCCGCATTTGCGACTCCAACAATGTTCGCATTTCCAAACGGTTGTTCGCATTTTCAAGTTGACAGGGCAGGCCTTACTTCGCAATTGCAAAACCTTGGCCGCAATTGCGAGTTCGCATTTGCGAGCATATCATCGCAAATGCGATATCTGCGTCTGTGTAAATCATAACTTAGCCGAAAATTCTTCATTTTTTAAACCTTCTCAAAACCTAAACACTCATGGGCGATTTTCTAAAAAAAAGTTCTTTTCCAAACCAATTGTAAGTCATTTCTAACTCATTTTCTTTATTCTATAACATCTTTAAACATGATTTCAATCCAAAATCAAGGGTTTTCATGGGGGTAATTGGGTGTTTTGGGTTTCAAATTTCGGAGATTTGGATCTCGATGAAGTCCGATTTCAAAATAAATTATATATTTGAGTTCGTGGGTGAATGGATAATCGGATTTTGGTTCGAACCTCGGGTTTTGACCATGAGGGCCCCGGGTTGATTTTCTAATTTTTGAGACAGTCTTTAGAAAACTTATTTTCATTCATTACAATTGATTCATTTAGCATTTATTGATATCATTAAGTATATTGTGACTAGATACAAGTGAATTGGTGGTGGAAACAAGAGGTAAAGCGGTAGTTGAGGCTTCAATTGTGTTCGTGGCATCGAGGTAAGTGTTTGGTCTAACCTTAGCTTGAGAGATTAGGAGTTGTGTCTTATTTGCTATGTGTTAATTGTTGAGTACCACGTATAGGCATGGTGACGAGTATCTAGACGCCGGTGTCAAGCATGCCCGTGAGTCTTATACTATGATAAATGTGATTGCGTTGCGTATTGTTTATTCTTTATATGATGACATCTATTATTGAACAAGGATATTGGAAGTATTATTGGTAATTTAACATTGTAGAGCGTTGGCTCAAGTTGCGAACTGAGTTGTGAAGTAATTGTAGAAAAGAAAAGAGGTTTTTGATATTATCTCCCTTGCCGGGATGTTATTGCTTTAGATATTATCTCCCTTGCCAGGATGTTATTGCTTTTGTTATTGTCTCCCTTGCCGGGATGTTATTATTCATGATATTGTTTTCCCTTGCCGGGATATTGTTGTTATGCTATTGTTCCCTTGCCGGGATTCTATTGTGATTTTATTGATTCCCTTGCTCGTATTGCGTTGTGATTGTTTCTTGGGTAAGGAAGAGTGTAAAAGCACGAAGGGTGATGTCGTGCATGATATTTGTGAGAGAGTGTTAATGCACGAAGGCTGATACCGTGCCGATATTGTGAGGTTAAAGCACGAAGGGTGATGTCGTGCCGCACAATGTCAAATGTTGTGCCATTATATGAGTTATAATGCACGAAGGATAATTCCGTGCCATGATTATGTGAGGTAAAAGCACGAAGGGTGATGTCGTGCCGATTATATTGATTCTTATGGTAAGTACGAGAGTAAAAGCACGAAGGGTGATGTCGTGTACTTGTCTTTGATTTTCCCAATTCTTGCTGATAATTGAGTTGTGATATTCTTTACATTTAGTCATTAGTTTTCTGTTGTTACATGATTTCCCCGCAGCATGTTTTCCCCCTCCTATCTTTACCTGTAAATTTCTGCCTTTACTTTTCCGCTGTATATGATTTAACTACACAGGTTTATTTAGTAGTCTGGTCCTGGCCTCGTCACTACTTCGCCGAGGTTAGGCTAGGCACTTACCAGCACATGGGGTCGGTTGTGCTGATACTACACTCTGCACTGTGTGTAGATCCCAGTGCTGTAGCTTTTGGACCATAAAAAGGTTGCTGCATCCATTCCATCAGGTGACCCGAAGTAGTCCTGCAGGCGTCCGCAGGCCTTGGCGTCTCCTTCTATCATTTCCTTTTTGTTTTTACTTATTCAGAGACAGATTCGTGTATTTATATTCAGACTTTATTTGCAGTATTCATAGATGGTCCGTGACATTGTGACACCAAATTCTGGGTAGAGTTGTACTTAGACTTCCGCAGTTTGTATTAATATAAACTATCAGATTTTGTCTTCCGCATTGTTTTCGTTATTATTATTTCCGCTGCTTTTGTTATGTTGTTTAGAAATTGTTAAGGGATTAAAAATTAAAATGGTTAAATAATTAGAATAATTGGCTTGCCTAGCTTTCACTAGTAGGCGCCATCACGACTCACGAGGGTGGAAAATCTGGATCGTGACAGTTATAGCCCTATTCCCCCATTTCCTACTTCTATTATGTTCTTCAACTGTATTTTGACTTAGCGGGTTAGATGGTTCGGGTCCGGGGTGATTTTGGAGTGAGTTGAGACTCTTAGTCTCTAGTGAGAAGGTTTAGGTTGAGAAAGTTGACCGAATGTTGATTTATGTGTAA
Organism: Nicotiana attenuata; assembly: GCF_001879085.1. Lineage (NCBI taxonomy): Eukaryota > Viridiplantae > Streptophyta > Magnoliopsida > Solanales > Solanaceae > Nicotiana > Nicotiana attenuata. Next base: position 201,215 of record NW_017671124.1, read on the forward strand.
ATGACCTCGGATTGGAATATTGATGGCTCCGTTAGCTCCATTAGATGATTTTGGACTTAGGAGCGCATCCAGAATGTGATTTGGAGGTCCATAGTAGAATTAGGTTTGAATCGGCAAAAGTTGAAATTTTTGCGATATTGGTCGGCAGTGGAAATTTTGATATCGTTGTCAGAATGGATTTCTAGAAGTTTTAGTAGGTTCGTGGTGTCATTTTTGACTTATGTGCAAAATTTGAGGTCATTCGGATGTGATTTGATAGGTTTTGGCGTTGTTTGTAGAATTTGGAAGTTTTGAAGTTCATTAGGCTTGAATCCATGTGTAATTCGTGTTTCTGGTGTCGTTCGACGTGATTTGATGATTTGACTAAGTTCGTATGATGTGGCGGGATATGTTGGTATGTTTGGTTGAGGCCCCGAGGGCCTCGGATTGATTTCGGGTGATTAACGGAACAAGATTAAAAATTGGAAGATTGTTGAAGTGGAACTCAACTGTCATAATTGTACCTGCAGATGTCTCATAGTAGGTGCGAGCCCGCAGAAGCGACTGGGAGATCGCAGATGCGGTATTGGAGGAGTTGGGTAGAAGGCACGGGTGTGATGAAGTTCCCGCACCTGCAATGATGGGGCGCAGGTGCATGTTTGGACCGTAGGTGCGATGGGATTTCCGCACCTGCGATAATCGCAGATGCGGTCAGCAGATCACAGAAGCAGAACTTTTTCCGCAAAAGTGGAACTTTTTCCGCAAAAGCATTTCACAGATGCGGTAAATGAGTCGTAGGTGCGGTTTTGCTGGGCAGAAAGTATAAACAGAGGACTTTGAGAATTCCTCTCATTTTCACTTTTTTGAACACGGGCTTGGGAGATTTTAAAGGGATTTTGAAAGGAATCCGAGGTTTATCACTGAGGTATGTTTCTTAAGCCTAACTATCCTTAGCAATGGTGTTTTCCCCTTGATTTCCCCCTTAATTAGGGAGGTTTTGAAGTGAAAATTGGGGGCTAGGGCTTGGGAATTCGGAGATTGAACTTTAGGTTTTTGAGTGACCAAATGAGGTCGAATTTTGGTAAATTTGGAATGGTTGGACTTCTGAGTGAACGGGCTTTCGGGTTTTGTGACTTTTGTCGGATTTTGAGACGTGGGCCCGAGACCGAGTTTGAGCAAATTTTGGGATTTGAGTCCAATTTAGTAGTTTTCTTGTGGAATTGATTCCTTTGGCATATATTGATCGTGTTGTATTACTTGTGTCTAGATTCGGGACGTTTGGAGGCCGATTCGAGAAGCAAAGGCACTGCGGAGTAGGATTTTTCTCGGATTGAGGTAAGTAATACTTGTAAATCTGGTCCTGAGGGTATGAAACCCCGAATGTTGTGCCGTATGACTATTTTGGAGGTGACGCACATGCTAGGTGACGGGCGTGTGGGAGTGCATCGTAGGGATTGTGACTTGGTGCGTCCCTTGAGACTGTAGAATCAATTAGCCTACTGTTTACTATGTTTTCCCTTTGTTTTTATGGAAATTGACTGCACTTCATGTTAGAAATCATGTTTCGGCCCTGTGATTTCACTCTTGAGACACGTAAGGTCGTACATTTGCTGAATTAACTGCTATTTGCTGTTTTGTTCTCAGTCATGATATTACCTGCATATTTTACCTTTGTCCCTCCTTATTTATCATTGACACATGTTATTATATCTGTTTGGGCTGAATTATATGCATCCTGAGAGCAGAGGGAGTGGTGAGGTTGGTGACTGAGATATGGCCTGAGTGCCGAGTTGTGAGCTATATGAGTGTATATGGATCGTGTAACACGCTGCAACGAGCCTCAGGACTATATATGTATATATATTGGATCAGGTTGCACGCCACAACGAGCCTTATGGCTGTTTATATATTGGATCGCGCTGCACGCCGCAACGATATAGCGTTTGGGCTGAAGGAGCCCCTCCGGTGTCTGCACACCCCCAGTGAACGCAAGTACGTATTGAGTTTGATTATTGAGGGCTGAGAGCCGAGTGATTAAGCTATTGAGACGAGCTGAGAGACTGTGGTCTTGAGAGACTGCACTTGCTTTCAATTATCGTTGCACTTAGTTGTTATCTGTCCATGTTGTGCAAATTTCTGAAAGAGTTGATATCTGTTTTACTGGGGCACGAACCGATTTGACTTAAGCTACTAAATTTGAAAGCATGATTGTTCCTTATTTGAAAGATATTGAAATGTACTGTATTTGTATAGCTCGTCACTACTTCTCAGTTCCTTATTTATTTCTGTTACTTACTGAGTTGGAAGTACTCACGTTATTCCCTGCACCTTGTGTGTAGATTCAGGTGAGACCGATCGTGGAGGTCGTTGAGTTCTTGCACAGTTGACTGTCGGAGATCTACGAGGTAGCTGCCGGCGTCCGCAACCCTTCTCTCTCCTTCTTTTGTTATCTTTTCTTTCTGTTTTTGGTATTCGGTAGAATATTGTATCCTCTGATTCCAGATTGGTTTTAGATGCTCATGACTTAGTGACACCCCGATGTCGGGCTATCTTTTCCGCATTTTTATTTTGAGTTCAACTCTTTTATAAAGTTTCTATTATGAAAAGCTTTGACCTAATTTTTAATGAAATATCGAAGTATTTTTGAGAGGTGACGGCTTGCCTAGTACCACGATAGGCGCCATCACGATAGGTTAGAATTTTGGGTTGTGACATTTTATTCCAAATTGGTCTGCATTTTCCAATAAGTGTACTTAGCTGGTTTTTTTACTCTATATGGTCCTCGTATGATGTTGCGTTTTTTTATGGAATCCAATTCTGAGGTCCCAAGAATGAAACTTTCATTCATGAATTCTGAATATTCTTGGCAAGGACCAGAGGTTCCTGTTAGAGAAAATATCTCGCTTTTCCTTCTACTTTTCTTTTCCTTTCTTGAATCTGATATTCACAAACGCCACAGGTAGATTTTTCCATAACTAAACTAGAATGTGGTATTCTTTTTTAAACGTAAATCACATAAGTAAAGACGGCGGGAGCATGCTTACAGTAGAATACTTCATAATTTACATTCAGTTGCTTTTCATTCTCCTTAATATTTTTCCTTTCCAGGCGGAAAATACCAATTTCACGACTTTACATGAAAGGTCACAAACTGCTAAGTCTATGATATTCAAAATATATATATATATATATATATATATATATATATATATATATATATTCTATTTTTTTTATT